>NC_083348.1:24265951-24568451 GCF_019175385.1 Lycium barbarum
GCAAACACCAACAACTCACTCCTTTGCCTTGCCTTTCTACTGAGCCTCAGAACCAAAGTAGTCTAAGCATAATCGAAATCGAGATTAGAAATCAGGAAGAATGATACTAATATTGCTACCATTCAATTTAGGTCAAATCCAACCCTAGAGTTTTAGGAAACAGGGCCCACAAGGTCATAACGGGAAATTCGGAAGCAAAATATCAAATTAAGCACTGGGTGTTCATAACCCAACCATTAATGGCTAAATTAACTCATAGATTTACCCAACTTCGGATTTGAAGCAAAACCCCCAAATTGGGTATAAACCCTAACTCTTTGATTCAAGAATTCAACTCTAATGATTGAAGATATATGATTAATAAACTTAGATTCATCAAAATCTAATATAAACCCCATCAATTTCATCATTAATAAGCCTAGATAAATGTTCATCAAAACCCACTTCCATCTTCCATTACTAAGGAATTATTAAAGAAAAGGTGGAATCTATGATGATTGGGATTAATGGAATAGTAAAGGGATTAGCAAGATTTACCTCCAAGACTTTTCTCCAAATATCTCCATGCACAGTCCCCGAAGCTCTAGTTATGAAATGGCAATAAATGATAGACTAAGGGCTTATTTAAAACACACTTAATGAAATAACAGGTCCGTTACCGCCACGATGGTAACGGAGCCGCTATGGCGGTGCCACTACAGCACCCAACAGACAGCCATAGCAGTCTGGGCCTATTCCCCTTGGCCGCCCCAGCATTCAACCAACCGCAACAGTGACGCCGCTGGGACGGCACTGGTGTGGCTAATGCAGACACCAATTACCAGAAATCCCCCAATTTTTCTAATTCTCAATCGAAATCCCAAACCATCCCCGAGGCCATCTGCTCACAAACCACATACACAGACCCACACAACAATACGCTACGAACGCGCTCGTGGCCTTGGAATTCCCAATTGAGGTCTCGTTGACTGAGTCAACCCTGATACCTCATTTCCATTTTCCCAACTCAAGTCCCAAAATGCATCCGAGTGCATTAGGAACCGCACCAGATATACACACAAGTCATAAACGACCATCCGGACCTCTCGGAATCGACGAGTTTCCAAAAAAGGTATATTTATCCAAATGTCAACTTTGGGTTAACTATTTTTCGCTTTAAGCCCATATTTCACAAAGACTTGTCCAAATTAGATCTACACACCTCGGGAAGAGTATCAACGGTCCCCTCGGGTCAAAAGTGAGCTAATCAATGCTCGAAAAGGGGAAAAAATGTCGGAAGGACTATAATGACCAAACAGGTAGTTACATCAGATACCAATTGAACTGTAATTCGTCCTCGAGCGAAGAAAAGAAAAGAAGTTGGAAGTACCTCAATCAGTGAACAACAGGGGGTATCGGCTACGCATGTCGGACTCGGTCTCCCAAGTAGCCTCCTCAATAGGGCGGTCCTTGCATTGCTCCTTCACAAAAGCAATCTCTTTCGACCTCAACCTTCTAACTTGCCTATCCAAGATCGCGATAGGCTCCTCCTCATAAGTCAAATTCTCGTCAAGCAATACAAAATCCCAACGAACAATGTAGGTACCGTCGGCATAGTACTTCTTCAGCATCGAAACATGAAAAATTAAATGAACTCCCGCCAAGCCTGGCGGCAATTCCAACTCATAAGCTACATCACCCATACGGTCAACAACCTCAAATGGACCGATATACCTGCTCAACTTGCCCCTCTTACCAAACTTCATAACACCCTTCATGGGCGAAACCTTCAATATAATCTCGTCACCAATAGAAAACTCCAAATCCCGAACCTTCCGGTCCGTATACATCCTTTGCCGACTCTGAGCTACCAAAAGCTAGGCCTGAATAATTCTCACTCTATCAAGGGACTCTCTCAACGGATCTGTACTCCAAGGCCGAGCCTCGAACCCATCAAACCAACCAACCGGAGATCTACATCTCCTACCATATAAAGCCTCAAAAGGCGCTATGCCAATACTCGAATAAAAACTGTTATTGTATGCAAACTCTAAAAATGGCAAGTGCTGATCCCAATGGCCACCAAAATCAATAACACACGCTCTTAACATGTCCTCGAGCACCTGAATAGTCCACTCGGACTGGCCATCGGCCTGGGGATGAAAAGTTGTATTAAGAACCAATTGGGTAACCAACTCCTCATGAAATGCGCTCCAGAATCGGAAAGTGAAGATAGTACCTCGATCAGATACACCAAAAATAGGAACCCCATGAAATCTCACAATATCCCGAATGTACATCTTGGGTAACTTCTCTGCGGTATAGGAAACCTGAACTGGAACAAAGTGAGTGTCACGCCCCAAAACCCACCCTAAACGTGACCGGTATCCGACGTCATGAACAACATCCGAAGAACCTAAATGATGCAATAATAACACTTGAACCCACCAAGTTCAACATTCGCCTCCAACAGTTTAATAAAATAAATGCAAATAGATCATAAATATAAGATTTAAATCAGCAGAAGTGTTTATAATTTAAATAATTCAACTAAAACATGATAGTGTGCCCGCAAGAGTTAAACAACCACTCTTCTTCTACCCACATTCGAATGTATACTAAGGATCTTCTAAGAATAAGGAATGAATGTCTAACTCATCGGGACGTAGCCCGGAGACTAATATAAATAAATGGAATTAAATAAATAGGGTGTCCCACGAATGAATATGTGGGCTCACCAAATCGGCAGCAACCGCAAGTTCTTCCTAAACGCCCGGAGTATTAAGAACCTGCTCTTCACAGTTACCTAACATACCATAAAAAACAACAATGGTATGCCTGAGTACTTCGTACTCAGTTAGTGCCTCGGGGACAACAAGTGATAGGAAAATAAAGTACAATAATACATAAAGAAATCAGTCTTGAAAATCATGTGAAAACCAATGTGAGAATAGTTATTCAGTTTGTGTATCTCAATAAGAATTATCAAAACCGATTATAAGGCCTCTTGTCAAGGTACGACTTCAAATATGTATTTCAATTGATCATAATTAACAACAACAATTTCATAAGAAAATAAGAATATCACACATGCCAATACAGGCCCAAGAATCAAGCACATCGAAGAGGTGACCGTAGAGGTTCCCTTATCACAGCGCCACAACGGAATATGAAATTCAATGGTGGCTATCCTTCCTCTTGAATAGCTAGGCATAATCACACCCCAGGTAGCGAACCTGGAAGTGGCCACTCTTCCTCCCGAATGGCTAGGCATAATCGCACTAGGATCCATAGTGGCTACCCTTCCTCCCGAGTAGCTAGGCCAAACACAACAATCAAATTCATAGCATGGAACCTGAATTATAGCATAGAAGCTAAATCACAATTATTTCAATGTAGCCACACCATCCATTTGCATTAAAGTTCATTATGCCATTAAAAAAATCCATAATTTCATAGATAATCTTGAAAATGTTTTCACTTCTTTAAACAAGATTCCTTTGTCTTAGTTTCTTTGTAAAGTCATCAATACCAACAATTAACCGTTATCACTGATCATCCCGTATAGAAGAAAACGATTATGATTCCATATATGTATATAGAGGACAATACAATCAAGGTTTAATGTGGGCTTTTCCCCTCACGCACGCCAATCACAAGCAAAGACATGAATTAGGGTTTTGCATGAAGAGTTCACCTTTTTATTCAATAAAGAACCTTTGAGAAGAAAACATATATCTGTGATAAGGTTTTTAAAAGAGAGACATACCTTAGTGTGTTAAACAAAGATTAACAATTCACTTTCCTAGTGAAGAACACCCAAACCCTAGCTTGAATCACTTTAGGAAGAATTATGTTGCAAACCCTAGGTTTTAGTCACAAGAATCATGTTAAGAATCATGGGTTTGTTGTTAGGATTGATAATCAATGATTAAGATGTTCTTACCTTAGTGTTGGAGCCCTAGAGAGATATTTTCGTCCTTAGGGTTTTTGAGAGTGAAAAGAATGGAAGAAAAACTAAAATTTTGTAACTAATATAATTTCATCCCGCCAGGCACAATGGACGGCACAACGGACGGAGCGTCGAGCAGAACGACGGAGCGTCGATCTGCTCCGTCGAATGGTCTTTGTGCTAGGTCAATTCGATGGTACAAACGACGGAGAGTCGAATAGATTGATGGAGCGTCGATCTACTCCGTCAAAGTCATGAAATTTCCAGTGAGAAAATTTCTCTTCCTCACAATCGACGGTGCAAAAGACGGAGTGTCGAAAAGAACAATGGTACAAATGATGACCGTCAAACCTCCTTTTCGTGAAACTGTAGAGACTTTTCATTTTCACCATCTCCTCTTGGGTCTTTATCCTAAAGTCATGCACGTAACCCAACATATAAGTTTCCAAAGGACTCATACAATGCTTTCGCACTCTATACGGATGTACGGGATGTTACAGTGAGCGGACTTAGTCAACCGATCAACTATCACCCAAATCGAGTCAAACTTGCCAAGGATCTTTGTAAGACCCGTGACAAAATCCATGGTAATCCTCTCCCACTTTTACTCGGGAATGGACATCCTCTGAAGCACCCCATCGGGTCGCTGGTGCTCATACTTTACCGGCTGACAATTCCCATACTTAGCCACAAAATCAACTATATCTCTTCATCCGACGCCACCAATAGTGATATCTCAAATCACGGTACATCTTATTCACCCCCGGATGAATGGAATAGCGAGAGCTATTAGCCTCATACAAGATCAACTGAATCAAATCACCAACACGAGGAATGCACATATGCCCTTTAATCCTTAAAATGCCCTCAGAATTAGTCACGGCCTCCTTTGCCTTACCTCTCAAAACTCTATCTCGAATCTTGCTCTACTGAGCAACCTCAAACTCATAAGTCCTGATCCGATCCAATAGAGACGACCTCGCCTCTATAGAAGCCAAAATCCTTCCCGAGACTGAAATATCAAGCCAAACGAAACTGTTGACCAGAGTCTGAACCTCTATGGCCAATGGACGCTTGAAAATAATCAAACGAACTAAACTCCCCATACTCACTGCCTTGCGACTCTAAGGCATCAGCCACTACATTGGCTTTCCCGGGATGATAAAGAATAGAAATGTCATAGTCCTTCAGGACCTCCATCCATCGGCGCTGCCTGGAATTAACATCTCTCTGGGTAAACATATGCTGAAGACTACGGTGATCGATGAAAACCTCACAATGAACAGAGTACAAATAATGCCTCAAAATCATCAAAGCCAAGGCCACGGCCAACAACTCCAAATCATGGGTAGGGTAATTCTTCTCATGAACCTTCAACTGACGGGAAGTGCAAGCTATCACTCTATCCTCCTGCATCAACACAGTATCCAACCCGATACGGGAGGCATCACAATAGACAGCGAAATCCTTCCCCTTCACGGGTAATGCTAAGATCGGGGCTGTAGTCAAAAGAAGCTTGGGCTTTTGAAAGCTTTCCTCACAATTATCTATAAACTAGAAGGGAACATCCTTCTGAGTCAATCTGGTCAAAGATTAAGCAATAGCAGCAAAACCATTCACAAAGAGACGGTAATAGCTGGCCAAACCCACAAAACTACGAATCTCAGTAACAGTGGTGGGCCTCGCCCAAACCGTCACAGTCTTAATCTTCTGTGGGTCAACCATAATCCCATCCTTAGACAGAACATGGCCCAAGAATGCTACAGACTCCAACCAGAACTCACACTTAGAAAACTTAGCAAACAGGCTATGTTTCTTCAACAACCCAAGAACAGAATGAAGATGGCTCTCGTGCTCCTCCCTACTATTGGAATACACCAAGATATAATCAATAAACACAATCATGAAAGAATCAAGGAATGGCCTAAAGATGCCATTCATCAAGGTCATAAATGCAGCTGGGGCATTGGTAAGCCCAAAAGACATCACTAGAAACTCATAGTGGCCATATCTCGTCTGAAATAGTGTCTTCAGAATATCCTCCGCCCTGATCTTCAACTGGTGATAGCCGGAACGCAAATCAATCTTCGAAAACACAAAAGCACCCTGAAGCTAGTCAAATAGATCATCAATACGAGGCACAGAGCACTTGTTCTGAATAGTGACCTTGTTCAGCTGGCGATAATCAATACACATCATCATGGTCCTATCTTTATTCTTCACCAATTACACAGGAGCACCCTAAGGGGAGACACTCGGTCTAATAAACCCTTGCTAAACAAATCCTATAATTGTTGCTTAAGTTTACTCAACTCGGCAGGTGTCATCTGATATGGCGGAATAGAAATAGGACGAGTGCCTGGATCCAAGTCAATACAGAAATCAATGTCGCAATCGGGTGGGATACCCGACAGATCCAACGGGAATACCTCCGCAAACTCGCTCACAATAGGAATAGACTAAAGGGCTGGAGATGCAACAGTCGTATCACGAACATGAGCCAAATAAGGAAGGAAATGATCTTCTTCGGAGCGGGACTAGGAGTACCCTTCCACACAAGCCTAGGAATGCCCGGCATGGCTAAGGTGACTGTCTTGGCATAACGGTCGAAGATAGCGTGATAAGGAGAAAGCCATATCAAGAATTATCAAATCTAGCCAAGTGTCATACCCCATAAAAGTAACCAAACAAGACCGGTAGACTCAATCAATAATCACAGAATCTTCGATTGGAGTAGACATATGAACATGCATATCTATTCTATCACAAGGAAAATTACAAGCAACGACATGAAATGTAGATACATACGAATAGGTGGATTTAGGATAAAATAACACAGATGCTGCTCTACGACGGACAGAAATAGTACCTGAAATCACAACATCTGAGGCCTCCGCCTCGGGCCTACTAGGAAACGAGTAAATATAGGCTCCACCACGCCCACCCTGAGATCCCCCTCTCGTACTCTGAGAACCACCTCTAGTTGGTTGGGAACCACCTCTATAACTATGGGAAGCATCGCGGTCTGATTGAGCGCCGCCCCTCTGAGAAGCCCCACCTCGACCACCAGATGATGTCGGAGTCCTCGGCTGCTGATAATCCCGCTTGGGTGGGGGACATCTCCTAGCAACATGCCCAACCTCTTCAGAAGAAAAACAGGTAACAGGAGACGAATGCTAATACACAGAAGCTGAAGACCCGGATGAAGCAGCCCTATCCACTGGTCTGGAGAACGAACTCTTATGAGCTCTCTGCCTAGGTGGCTCGCTGGGGGAAACCTGTAACGCTTAATGCATAGGACGGTTGGAATATGGCTGATGCGGCCTCAAAAACTATCTGGCGTCCCTCTAACAAGAACCACCATAACTCCCAGTCTGACGTGGCCTCTTGTCACCACCACTAAAAGCACGGGCCTTAGCGCCCTCAACCATAGAAGCATGCTCGATAATGGACTGGAAGGAAGCCCCTGTAGACTCCATCTGAAGACAAGGAATCTGTAGAGAGCCCACTAGTCCCCCAACAAAACGCCTGATCCTATCCGCCTCAGTATGAATCAATAGAGTAGAATAGAGGGCCAAATACAGAAAGCGGGTCACATAGGACTCCAAAGACATGCCCCTCTGCTCGAGATGCAAAAACTCCTCCCTATGCGCCTCTCGCAAAGATCGGGGCACATACTTCTCAAGGGAGGCCCAGTAAAACTGAGTCCAAGTCAAATGAGGGGAACCTTCAGGTCTGCAAGCCACGAAATACCTCCACTACGTCTTCGCGTCGCCGCGAAACTGGTAGAATACATAATCAACCCTGTGGGTCTCCACGATCCCAATCCGGTGCAGCAACTCGTGCATATCAAGAATTAACTCATAAGCATCCTCAGACGAAGTACAAGAAAACCTCGACGGCTCTAACTTTCTGAATCTCCCAACAAGGTCCTGATCAGACGCAGTTACAACAACGGCATCTATGGGCCTAATATCATCACCAGGAGCGGGTATCGCATCAATGTGAGGGGCCATAGCTGCGGCGGGATGTGCCACCCGCGTAGGTCCCTGCTCAGGGGTCTGCGCCCCAACTCTGGTCTGTGAACCCCCGTCGGGAGTAGTAACACCGGCTGCCGCCTGCTGGGCATCATGATGAAGTAAGACTCAAGCCATAGTATCATGCATGGCCTGATCAGAAGTAACCTCAGGCTGTGTCCGTGCTGGGGCCTGGCCTCGATCCTACTGATACTCGAGTTCGGGAGATGGAGACCTCTCTCGCTGCTGCCCTACCGCAGGAACCCTGCCCCTGGCTAGGGCAACCCCGCGGCCTATTGCCCTGTCGCACCCTCTAGATGTCGCTCGCCCTCGGGTGCCAACCGTAGCTGCGGGCTCGGGCAGCTGTCCTCAGCCCGTAGTAGCTCGAGTCCTCACCGTTTGGGAAAGAAGAGATAAGAGTCACATACTAATTTGATATTTCTAGATACCAATTAGAATAAAGTAGCACGAAAGAATGAAAAGAAAGTGAGATTTCCTAAATGTCTTATAGCCTCTCGCAGATAAGTACGGAGCTCATCGTACTAATCCACGAGACTCTACTACACACGCTCTTGTATTATAGACTGGGTAACCTAGGGCTCCGATACCAACTTTTCACGACCTAATTTGCCTAAGCCGTTTGGGCACTTACCTTTCCCACCTCGATAAGAGAACCCTCAACCCAACGATAAGTAATACATGAATATTTAGATCAAGCAACAGAAATCGATTAAATACATAAGTCTCACGATATTAGATATTAGAAATTGTGCGGAAAGAACAAAATTACCACCAGGGTCTAGTCTAAGTCATACAAGAGCAACTAAAGGAATAAATACAAGTCTGGAGCAATAACACATAAAATGTCTATGTCTCTGAATGGGAATAATAAGACATAAAATGATAGAGGAGTCTTCAAGGCAGCGAACGGCCGTGCTCACCCTGGAGACTCGGAACAGTGCTGAAGAAGACGATCAGCCATGAGAGATGGAGGCAGAACCAACCTGATACTCTGCATTCATAAAGGATTGTAGCAAGTGTAGGTCAGTGCAATACAATGGTACCGCTAGGAATCATTGGCCGACTAAGCATAACTAACATAATTCAGATAATAAAGCAGATAAGCAGATAAACCAACATGTATGAGTCAAACATAGTAGAAACCAAGTATACATCGTCACCTAAGTAGAACATCTAATCCTAAGTATGCCAAGTCTTAATATATAAAATCAGAATCCAACATCATATGTACAACATCGAATAATCTCAAAATAAACCCATAATGCAATGCAATGCAATAATGTATGAATGCAATGCAATCCTATGCAAATGCTTTGTACACCTGTCGACATTTCGGTAGCACAACCCAAGGTGACTCGCGAAGTCTAAGTACCACCCGTCTCGGATCTTTGCCCAACAGACAGATGGGACCCCGGATCTTTGCCCACGGGGGGTTCTCACCGACACCATCCTGGGGGACCCGCGGAGTCCATACACTCACTCAATCCACGATTTCGAGACTAACATCAGATATCGGACTCTCACGTCAGTCAAGTAAAACTGAGCCCAGCTCATGAAAGTGTTCCATCAAGTATCATCTGTATCCCAACAGTATATGATGAAGAATGAGAGGGCGTGAAATGTATGTATCATCATCAAAACTCATGCTCAATATCACAAGTACCAAAAATGGGTACGCCAACAAAATATCCGAATCACAAGTACCAACAGCGAGTACGCCAACTACATCCTAATCAAGATGGTAAAACAGATATCCAATATCTATCAACAACTCATGGCATCAAGCCAACAATATAGAACAATCAATAACAACACAACTGGGTGGCTAGCCTTAAACACACAACAGGGCCCAACCTAAGGCAATATCCAACTCAACATCATACCCGAAGTTTCACATGCTGTCTCCGACAATATAATCTAAATATGTGCTTTACTATACGAATTCTCACCATGGGTAAGCCATAAGCTACCTTCATGGCCGAACCGCAAACACCAGAAAACTCACACCCTTGCCTTGCCTTTCCGCTGAGCCTCAGAACCAAAGTAGTCTAAGCATAATCAAAATCTACTAATCTAGATTAGAAATCATGAAGAATGATACTAATATTGTTACCATTCAATTTAGGTCAAATCCAACCCCAGAGTTTAGGGAAACGGGGACCATAAGGTCAAAACGGGAAATTCGGAAGCAAAATATCAAATTAAGCACTTGGTGTTTATAACCCACCAATAATTGCTAAATTAACTCATAGATTTACCCAACTTCGAATTTGAAGCAAAACCCCCAAAATTGGGTATAAACCCTAACTCTTTAATTCAAGAATTAACCTCTAATGATGGAAGATATATGATTAATAAACTTATATTCATCAAAATCTAGCATAAACCCCATCAATTTCATCATTAATAAGCCTAGAGAAATGCTCATCAAAACACACTTCCATCTTCCATTACTAAGGGATTATTAAAGAAAAGGAGAAATCTATGATGATTAGGATTAATGGAATAGTAAAGGGATTAGCACGATTTACCCCCAAGAATTTTCTCCAAATATCTCCAAGAACAGTCCCCAAAGCTCTAATTTTGAAATGGCAATATAAGATAGACTAAGGGCTTATTTAAAACACACTTAATGAAATAACAGGCTTGTTACCACCACGACGGTAACAGGGCCGCAACAGCGGTGCCGCTACAAAGCCCAACAGACCACCATGGCGGTCTGGGCCAATTCCCCTTGGCCGCCCCAGCAGTCAACCAGCCGCAACAGCGGCGCCGCTGGGACGGCACTGGTTCCACCAATACGGACACCAGGTACCAGAAATCCCCTAATTTTTCTAAGTCTCAACCGAAATCCCAAACCATCCCTGAGGCCATCTGCTCACAAACCACATACACAGACCCACACAAAAATACGCTACGAACGCACTCGTGACCTCAGAATTCCCACCCGAGGTCTCGTTGACGGAGTCACCGCCGATACCTCATTTCCATTTTCCCAACCCAAGTCCCAAAATGCATCCGAGTACATTGGGAACCGAACCATATATACACACAAGTCATAAACGACCATCCAGATCTCTCGAAATTGATGAATTTTTGAAAAATATCCGTTTACCCAAAAGTCAACTTTGGGTCAACTATTTTTCACTCTAAGCCCATATTTCACAAAAAGTTGCCCGAATCCGATCTAGACACCTCGGGAAGCGTATCAACGGTCCCCTCGGGTCAAAAGTGAGCTAGTCAATGCTCGGAAAAGAGCAAAAATGCCGGAAGGACTATAAGTATGATTTTAACTTGACAATTAAAAAAATGCGTATTTAATTAAAACCATTGTTTTTGTGCAAATTGATTTTCAAATTGATAAAATTGAAATAATTTATACTTAAAGATATACGTAAAATATACATAAATATATATTAGAGTATTTTGCCAATGAAACGGCAAAACAACACCAGAACTAGTTTTAAAAATAGTTTTTGATATTCTGAAAAATTCTTTACGCTGTTTGCAACTCAAGAAGCTTGACTAGTTAATTTGAATTTTCGGAGGGCAAAAATTGGGTGTTAACAGGCGTTAAAGTCTCAAGTGAACTAAGCCTAATTTAAAGACTAAGTCTAGAAACATCAAGTCTAAAAAGGTTGAAAACTTCAACCCATATGCCCGAAGTGATTTGGAGATGTCAGAATTCACAAGCATAAAAATGAGGCCCTTATATATAGCCACCGGCAGGAAAAAGGCTCGGTGCATGGCGAACCAATTTTAACTTAAAAGTTGGTTCCATTAAAGCAAAAGCTTATTAAAAGTTTACTCAAGGTCGAGCCCACTTTAAATTCGAATAAAACACTGGTCCGAGTCTATTCTTCTCCCTACGATCAAATATTGACCATCAAATATTGACAAAGTGTCGAAAGTGGAAAGATGATTGAGAAAGTAAAGATCGATGAAATGGAAACCTTCATTACATATATACAAAGGGGCCGAGAAAACCGACCTTGGCTAAATTACAAAAGATAAAACAAAATACATTTGCCCAAGGGCCTATCTAGTCCTCCGAAGAGGAACTCAAGTCATTAGAGCCAAGACCCCCAGGATCATCTTCTGAGCTATCCCCTAGGAATGCTTTCCGAGCCTCAGCCTCAACTATCTCGGCCTCCTCAATCTTCGCGGCAATACCCTCGATTCCGCCCTGAACTTCTTCCAAAGTGAGCCTTCGGGTATTCCACTTCACATACTCAGCCTTTAATACAGAGTGGGCATCAGCCGCTTCAGCATCAACCCGTAACTGGTCCAGCTAGATTAAGGCTTGCTGTAATTGGGCCGTCAGCTCGACCTTTGTGTGAGTCGGGCCATTGAGGTCTCGGGTAGCATGCTCGTACCGAATCGTAAGCTCCTCAGGGCTGTAGCCCGCTTATCAGCCTTCTCTTGGGCCACTCTCAAGCCTTCCTTCTCCGAGGCCCGCTCAGCTTCGATCCGGCCATATTTGTCAGCAAGGTTAGCAGCCTCGAATTTAAAAAAATCTAACTCTCGCCTCAATTCAGCAATGGTCGCTACTTTCTCCTCAGATAGTTTTGCACAGGCTTCGGCTTCTCGGATAAGCCTCCCAGTATCAGCCTCGAGAGCTGCATATTTCTCAGCCATGAAATCGAGGTCATTTTTGGAATGGAGGGCTTCCTCCTTAGCTACATCAAGCTAGGCCTTAAGGGCCAAGGGGTCACCAATCCGTTGCAGCTGGTCTTACATCTGCTGCAGGAGAAGTTTGAACTTTTCCGTTTCTCGACCTTAGGCATCCAATTGACCCCATAAATCTTCATTCTCCTTCTTGGCTGCAATGAAGCCTTCATTCAGCAATACAATGGACTGCAAAAAATAATATAAACCAGAATCAATAATCCGCGAAAATTATATGGGATAAATAAAAAAGAAAGAATGGAATGCTTATCCGTTTAGAGGCATCCATGCTATCATTAAAGAGACATTTCCAGGTTACTCGCTCCATCTTCTTCTTGTCAGAGTCAGACACAAGAGTTCGGAGATAGCTGGCCACTCCAAAAGGTCGGGACATGAAATGGGTATTCTCCGAGATGGTAATGGTGACCGACCTTGTCTTGCTCAGATCTGGGCTCGGAGCTGGAACAATATCTACCAGATAGGCCTGTGAGCGAAACTCAGTAACTTTTGAGGACCTCCTTGGCCATCGTGGTATAGCAAGATGACCAAACCTCAAGGCATCCGCCATAATAGCAGACGTGGAAGTTGCTCCCTCCCCGATGAGCAAATTGCCGAAGTCTTCCTGCTCGAAACAGGGAGAAGGAGTTACCTCAGTTTGTTTGTCCCTCTTGGTCATAGGCTCTCCACCCAAAGGTGAGTTGTTTTCAACTAAAATGGCGTCCTCCGGAGCGACGATTCGTAACAAGACAAAATCTTGCACGGACTCTAAGTTGGGGGAAATTCTATGGTGCAATAGGCAATTCATGTCTAGATGATCAAAACCCACTGGTCAATTGCTAGATTAACTCAAGATTAAGCCAAATTTGAAATTAAAGTGAAACCCACAATTTGGGCATAAACCCTAACTTCTTAATCCACAAATTAACCCTTAATAATGAAAGATATAAGCTTAACAACAATGAATAAGTCAGAATCTATGGTTAAACTAGCCAATTTCATCAACAATTTCCATTTAGGAAGTCTAAACACATTTTAAGAATTTCTCATGGAAACCCACTTTTTCTTCTTTGATTTTAGCATGGATTAATGATTAGGAAAGGAAAGTAAACAATTCTAAGGCCAAGGATCTTACCTCAATGAAAAATCTGGTCAAAAGCTCTCAAATTCGCCCCAAGATGCTAAAGAAATGAAGTAGTGAAGTGATAAGTATTTTGGGGCTTTAACTAGGTTTTAAATAACAAATCTACCCGGTCAACCACTACGGCAGTCAACAGGGCCGCTATGGCGCATGCGCTGCGGCACATGAGAGGCATGCTACGACGGCTATAACTAAATATCAACAGGCCGCTATGGCGGCGGAGATACCGCTACAGCGGTCTATCCCCAATAATAGAAAGCCGCGACTGTCGACAGTTCCTACACTGTGACGGGACAGCCACGGCGCCCGTGGTGCCGCTATAGCGCCTATACCAGGTACTCGAAAAAATTTGTTTTTGACTAACTTCAACCCGAATCCGTCTATCACCCGAGGGCCCATAGATACTAACCAAATATGCACACATACATAAAAACACGCTACGAACTCACCCGTGGCCTCGGATTTCTCAATGGAGGTCTATTTAATGAGCCCATCCCCAAACGCCTTAAAACCAACTATCCAACCATCCAACCCAAGTCCCCAAATGCTACCAAGGGCATTGGTTACCGAACCAAACCTACCACTAAGTCAAAGATGACCATACGGATCTCTCAGAATTGACGGAATTCCGAAAAAAGTCTGTTTACCGAGAAGTCAACTTTAAGTCAAATGATTTTTGCTCAAAGGCTCAAGTTTCCAAAAGTCACACAAAAACCCGCCCGATGACCTAGGGAACCGATAAAAATGGTAAAATAGTCAAAAGGGAGATAACGACCAAATGGGTCATTACATCAGATACCAATTATGCAATCGTTCATCCTCAACCGAAGAAGGAGAGTAAGAAAGATGACGATAACCAAGGAATCTTCAGCATCATAACACGGAAGCCTCCACGGCACGAAGTACGCTAAATCACTATTCTATAGTACCATATTAAAAATGCTCTTACAACTGGCCCTCGAATAAAAGAACTGCTTTGCTGGAGTCCTCTGATTTGCTTTAACCATACTTCTGAACTCGATCAATACGTCCCACAAAAATCCCTCAAAACAACATGAACCTTTAAATATAGGCATAATCATAGCCCACTATGAACCGATAAACTACTCTGATCCTGCTAACCTTTCTTTAACCCCTCTAAAAGTCGTCTCTCGAACCACGGTTTCTTAGAAACACATAAACACAAGCCCGAAGCCATTACCTACTCTTGCTAGAAAAGAATTCTTGCTTTATCCGAGAACTATACGTAATTCCATCAAAAATTGATCTTACCCATATCCGACTGCTCTAGTTCCAAGTCTTTTTAAACCTTCAGATCACAATACTTGAAGCATACCACTGAATACCTTGACGAGCCGAGTGCGTAGGAAACCATCTGATCACTCTAAAGACTTCTATTACCCATAATACCTCTTCAAGTCATTACCAAGTATCGACGACAAAATTATATCTGTCCAAATAGCTGCTCTTGGTAAAATACCATCAAGTCCACCCACAAACTCAGATAAAGCTCGGTAGTCCTGCCATACCTCAAATCTGAACTAAAACTCATCAACTTCATAGAGGTGATTTTCTGAGAATCCATAAGTCCTTCTGTAGCTATGAACACAGTCCATCGAGTGCTAATCAACCAATACTGACCGGAATGAATGCACAACCCCTGATTACCTTCAATAATCATTCGAACTGACTCCAATTTTCCAAAACCAATCACAGTCTTGTCACGTATCGGTGGCAGCCAATTGTAATCTTTTCCTCGTGCATAATAAATCATGTTTGTCACTCTAGATTACAAAAGCTGATTTTTATCCATGCTATCAATTGAGTACCAAAGAACTATACCTTAAAAATGCAACCTTAGAGTTTATCAACCTTTACCCGATACGCAAAACGGATACAACACCCAAGCTTTTTGACGCAAAAGTCTCAAGCCTCATATAATAACCCTTTAACCATCGAGCCTCGCAGTGTAATACCTCGATATGCCTATAATATTTCTGAAAGCATCAAATCTCGCAACCTCTTGCACTAACCTAGCATAACTATTTTTGAGTCCTTAATATCCAAAAGTATTCACCCAAGATATCCAGTCAATATTACTTGCAGCATAACACATTACCAGGACTACGGTCTCATCTCAAAAATATAACTCCAGCCTTCCCATAAATTGGACCTTCATAATTCCTTTCTTTTAAAACCACACTAACTCATCCACTGTAGAGTGTTACGAAACTATCTAACTGTGTACCACACAAGCCACTTCCTTACGCCTTAAGATAGTGGTTACCTGAAATTCTTTTCTCAGTAGTCGTTGATCACGAAACCTCACGGAACTTCGTCATATCACTTAATCCATCATATCAGTTTGTCCTATTCTGTAGACTCTCTTCTTTAAGCCTACTCATAGTCACACTTCATCCGGAACATGCAAAACATCTCTACAACCTATACTGACCAATGTAATCCCAAAGATGTACCTTATTTTTACCTATTCTCGATTAACTATAATCTTTCTTATTCCTTGATTTCTCAATTACAATCAAATCACAATCACCATCACCGTAACCATTTCTCAAACTCATTCTACAGAATACAACATAATCATAAGTCTTAGAAACTAGTCGTGTCAAGCATGGAGATAGTAGCATGCCACATAATCTACGCATTAGATTCCCCTTTACTCACTCAGCTCTAAACTAAATCCTCTAAATCCCGTGTATCACATACTCAATGTTACACCCCGAAAATTTTTCCGTTAATGTACAGTGGATAGACTAATGAAAGGCACGAAGTATACAATGTTTCAATAAGTAAGAAATAGCATTTGATGATCCTAATTGAGATTTCATAGACATTCAAAGCAAGAGAAGAAAGTTTGCCAAGAAAGGCAAGGTATACGTTATGTATCGGAAAGGATTTATGAGTAACGAGTTAGTGATGACTTAATGATGTCTTGGAGAAGAGTTATAACGTCCCTTGGATTGCTAATGTGGTGTTAAACAAGTGTTAAGAAGGTTCCATAAGGATTGGAGATCAAACGAGTCGACGAGAACGAATTCCGGGAAGTTGGCCAACATACGTTCCAACATACGGACCGTATAAAACATACTGGCCGTATGTTAGGCCATATGTTCTGCCAGAATGGGGACTTGCACTGGAACAAAGATACGGCCATACATACGGTCCATATAAAAGATACGGACCGTATGTTGGTCCGTGGAACTAAGTCGGGACAGATTTTAAAATTTGATATAAGGACCCAATCTCATTTAATTCATTTCATTTTCTCACTCCACACTTCAAGAAATCTCTAGAAAGCTCTCCATCCTTCTTCCACAAGAACTCAAGATAAACTTATGATCAACTTCATCAAACCAACAAAACCAAGTGTAAGAAACTCATTGGAGTTCATCCAAGTCAAGAAATCCCATTGGAAGTGAACTAGGGTTTTGACTCAAGTGAAGTATTTCCACTCAAAGCTCATTCCTACACTATCTAAGGTAAGTTTTATGATCATTCCATGTTGTTTAAGATATTGAGAGGTTGAAAGACTTAGATTATGAAAGGAAATAGAAAATGGGTTACAAAGATGGGAATATTGAGATTTTGAGTAGTAGCTTGGAATGAGTCATGATTTTTGATATGTTGTAACTGTGATTATGTTATAAATAATATTAAAGACATGGGATAAGCATTATATGTGAGTAAATGTAATAGTGAACTATGACCATGATTATGGAGGAATTGAAGTGAAATTTTGAAACGTGGATAATGTAGAGTGTATGAAGATTGTTGGTTATAATATTGTGAATGTTATTATAGATGTTTGGGAGTTGATATATGATATGAGGAAAGTTGTATAAACGAAGGAAATGCTTCCCAATTTTCCCTAGCTTTAACCAAGTATGCTTAAGCTATCGATTATCTAATGTTAGTACAAAGCTCCATTGAAGGTAGAAACGAGAACATTGGAGAAGAACGTTCAAGCGATAGAATAGCTAAACGAAAAGGTATGTAAAGCTAATCCCTCCTTTTATAAGGCATGAATCTTATGACATGATTTTTTCTTATTCTCCATGATCTTCTTATATTCCGGAAATTTTTAGTCTATGTTCATAAAGAGCTTTATATGAAACGAAGTAAGAGATACGTTATGAGTATGATAATGATATGATGCTTCTGCAAAGCTAATTATCCAAGTTATGATTAATTGATGTCGTTCTTTATGCTACACTCACCTTATATGCTAATTCCTTCAAGGTGAGGCAGAATGTTGATGAAACTCCATAATGTAATCGGGCGTTCACGACCTTGTGTCACCCCGATAAAATATGATTATCTTTGTGTTCCTATACATGCATCATGATGAGAGATAATGATGATAATGATGCTATGACGAGTTCGAATTTCGTATTCTTATGATCTCATGAATGTTGCTTCTTGTTGTTGGTCTCACCTCATGTTTTTAGTTCCTTCAAAGTGAGACATGATGATTATGATTATTCCATAACCTCGTCGGAGGTCCCCGATCTTACGTCACTCCGATAGATTGATAGCTTATATTTGAGATCTCATGCATGCATTGGCTTATGTATATGTAAAATTAGACCGTGTCTATATGGCACGGGCAGCACCGCTAAGGCGGCCGCCTTATAGATGATTACATCGTGTCTATATGGCATGGGCAGCACCACTAGTGGGCGGCATAAGATGGTACCCCGAATGCGGGAGGCCTGGATGGGCAGCTTATACATATGGTCGGGCAGCTTATACATATATGCATACATGATATGATGATGATTATGGAGTAAGCCAACATGCATTATTTCTTTTATAATTGATAGTCAGTTACAGGTTGCTCCTCATTTGATGCTTCCTTATTTCATTAATATATTGTTATTGTTGATGCCTTACAAACTCAGTACAATGTTCGGACTGACCTCCGTTTTCTCTGGACGCTGTGTTCATGCCTACAGGTCGACAGGGAGACGGTGCAGATCCATAGAAGCTATCAACAGATTTATAGGAGCACTCCATTATTCAGGAGGTGCTATTTGATTTATTATTTTGTGTACATATTTGGGCACGGCGGGGTCCCGTCCCGTCCATATGTCTAGTACTCTAGTAGAGGCTCGTTGATATGTATGTGTGGGTAGTATGATCTCACGATGTCGTTATTGTGTGTGTATATATATATATATATTATTTTTATAGCCGAAGGGCTTATGTATATAAAGGTAAGCATGTTTCAAATGAAAATGGTTTTCCTATGATTATGAACACAAGAATAATGAAGAAACGTATAATGACTATGATAAGTAATAGAATGAGTGGTGCTCGGTGGTTAGCCCCGGGTACCCGTCATGACCCTTAGTCGGGTCGTGACAAAAGTGGTATCAGAGCAGTTCAGTCCTAGGAAATGTCACGACCCAACCCCGTAGGCCGTGACTAGTGCCCGAGCTGGACAGTCGTATACGTACCTGTTAGCTATAATCAACCCAAAACTAACATAATACAGAGACTTGTAAAGCAAACCGTCGTCTCAGAACTGTCACATATATGTATCATGGTAACCTGTCTCCTGTGAAGTCACAATCAATCAAGCATGACATAATACGCAAACCGACAAGGCTACCACTACATACGGGAACATCCCAAAACACATATGCATGCCGATAGGGTTGCTACAACATACAACATCCCAAAATGTATATATGCAAGCCGATAAGGCTGCCATTACGTATGGGAACGTCCCAAGTATAAGTCATGCTAACACAGCCAAACAACATCTGTACACAACCCACACATATGTCTACAGACCTCTAAGAGTATTAACAGTGACATATGACGGGACAGGGCCCCCGCCGTACCCCTGGATAAACGTATATATACATCAAAAGGATTTGTACCAAAAGTCTAGGCTCCAGAACAATGGAGCACTCAAAGACAACTGAGTAGAAGTCCTAAGCTGGAGGATCACCAAAGCAAGTATCTGCACCTGCGGGCATGAAACGTAGCCCCCCGAAGAAAATGGGGTAAGTACAAGATATGTACTTAGTATATAAAGCATGCAATACAATAAGGAAGATCATAACTGAAGTAGAGATTCCAGGGGACAAGTATGATAATCAATAAATCACTGCACCTGTGCCTTACGAAATAAAATCATGCATATCATTATTATATACCATACCCGGCCTATTATGGGACTCAGTGAATAAGGTCATATTATCATATCATCAAATACATATACCGTACCTGGCCCATTATGGAACTCGGTGAATAAAGTCGTGTACACGTATACCATACCCGGCCCATTATGGGACTCGGTGCCATAATCATATCATCATATACATATACCGTACCCGGCCCTCTAGTGAGGGACTCGGTGAACAATACAGTGAGACTGTGCACGAATACATACCCGGTCCGGGACTCGGTGAATAATACAATAACAGTATGCACGAGTAGAATATCATGAGTAGTCATATGCAACTAAATCATCATCTGCGTCTCAACAGAATAAGTAGAATAACTAACACTCGAGTATCAAAGGCGATAGTCATGCTGAGTACCCTTTAAATGTCACTATGGACTATATCAAATAGAGCCTCAGGAATCATAGACATGTATCAAGATAATATTAAATAGCTTATGGAAGTCAAGGACATTAGTCATCGTAGAGTCTCTAAGAATAGGAGCTTATACATACCGACTACTATCCAATGTATAGAAGACTTGAGAGGCAATAGCTCAATTACCTTAAGAGTTCTAACATCAAGAAGTGAATAAGAATCATGAATCACACTCGAAACTTATGAATAGAATTACCCCAAAGCTCATATCATATGTCACTTATATCTAAGACATGCCAAAATAAAGAAGGGATGGATTTACATACCGCTTGTCGTCTGTACCAACTCAATAAATTAAACTCGCCTCGATTGGTACTTCAACCTATAACAATGGTAGCATGTCCGTCAAATTGGTGGTTACTAGTATGCATTCTATCTCAAACGATAACTCGTTTTTATATAAAACAAGTAGGCAACACTTCCACTACTTGCACACATCCACAACTCACACACAAGGTCAATAACATCAATAACAAGACACAACTCAAGGACATAACAAAATCAGTCCCATATGCAATATATACACCATTGCTATCATTCTTTCTCTTTACATCCATGGAGTACATCAACCACAGCAATAAAAGTGATTAATACACTAATTCCTTATGTTAATCCAGCCCCTTTAACAAGGTTAGACCAGCCATCATGAACAGCCCATACTCCAGCAACAACAATTACATATATTGTACATAATCATAACTAGAATCCCCGCATTTCGACTCAACAAGAGAAGCCATGAAAATCCTACCTAACAGCCCCCAAAATATCACCGCAAAACAGCCACGAAATTTACAACAAACAGCCCTAAAACAGCCACGAAATTTATCACAAAACAACCACAAATTTATTATAAAACAACCCTAAAATTTATTACAAAAAAAGCCCTTAACTACAATATTACCATAACAATGACAACCTCAAATAGCCATATAATATCATGAGATTTTCCACCAAAAACCATATCAAAACAGCCCACAACAACAACAACATCGACTATTATATGCAAGGAAACTGCCCTAATATCACAACAAGTTCTAACATGATTTAATCTTTCCTTTCTCCTTTAACACATAATCCATAATATTAATAACAACAACCATCCATGTACAAGAAATTACTTCAATTTCGTTTCAATAGCAAACCCAAAACAGTCCCTCAAAACTACAACACGGAAATACAATCTTCGACCTTTATTCCCCAAAATCACAAACACATGGAGACGAATATAATATTACCATAGACAACAGCCCTCATACATGTCTACATCCATGTTTCCAGCCCTTTAACATAAACAAATTATCTACAATTACAATACCATAATAATGACAACACTAATCAAACTCAACCCAATTAAAACAATTCCAAATCTGCCCACTTATAATGCCAACTTTAATCAAACAATTTTCTTACTTCCAACGTCACATAATACAACTTAATCTCTCCATTACAACATCATTAACTCCCATTCCATGGCAAAAAAATGAAATCTTACCTCAAATTAAATTAGGATAGCCTTACAATAACTTGCACCATTTGCACCACTTCATCTTCTTCAACTTATGCTCTAACCTTGCTGCTCCTTTAAGTGCCTAGAACACCTTACGAAATTAATTTTTCTTGCAAAACTTGAAGTGGTTTAAGGGATGCCATGGACGTGAACTTGGTAGCCAGGGTTATTCACGTTTCCTTCTTCCATCCAAGGTGAGATTTAGCAAAAATTTTTTGGTGTTAAAAGTGAGGGCTGGCCTTGACTTGGTAGCTGCCATGGCCATGGCCGTGGCCCTCTCTCTCTCTCTCTTTGGTTCACTTTGTGGAGAATATGAAAATGAATTCTCTCTATTAATTTTTCAGATTTGTGGTTGAAGAGGAAATGCCTCTCTCTCTCTCTATTCAGATTTTTATGAAGTAGTGGAGGTGTGAGTCATCCACTAAGACATAATATGCTGCCCCAATGTTGTCTTGTGCCCCACTATGGCATGGACCAATCAGATTTGACCATGCTGTAGTGGGGTCCCTTTTGTGCACTACTTAATTAATTAAAATCCCCACTTAATAATCTAATCACAGTTAATTAATCCCTAATCTCCACCAATATTTCTACACTAACTGCAATTAATTAACAAGTCGTGCACTTATTAAAAATTGGGGATTAAAAGTCCTTGTCTCATATCCCAAAATAATCTTATCCTTGAATTTTATGTCCATTAGTTCACGACTAATCCAATGTACAAAAATACGGGATATAACATCCTTCCCCCCTTTAGCACATTCGTCCTCGAATGTTAAACTAGTCCTATAGGGTCTTACAAATATTTCGGGGGGGGGGGGGGGGGGGGGGGGGCTCTTTTATTGCTATCACATGTAGTCTCATCTATCAATCAATATAATCAAGTGAGGAATTTGAATATACTTGCAGGCGTAGGGAACAAGTAAGGATACTTATTCTTCATCTCATTTTCGGCTTCCCAGTTCATCTCTTCTCTATTATTATTTCTCCATAATACTTTGACGGAAATCACATCCTTAGTACGCAACTTTCTGACTTGGCGATCAAGTATAGCTATAGGACTCTCCTCATAAGACAACTCCTATGTTACCTGTACATCGTCTACGGGGAATACTTTAGAAGGATCACCAATACATTTACGAAGCATTGACACATGAAAGACTGGATGTACTGCTTCCAAATCAGACGGTAGGTCCAATTCATAGGTAACCTTGCCTACCCTACGAGTAATCTGAGAAGGCCCAATGTATCTTGGGCTAGGCTTCCCTTTCTTGCCGAATCTCATTACACCCTTCATGGGTGACACCTTCAAGAACACCCAATCACCAATCTGAAATTCTAAGTGTCGCCGTCGATTATCTGCATATGACTTCTGTCGACTCTGGGATGCTAATAACCTTTCCTGAATAAGCTTCACCTTATCAACAACTTGTTGAATCATGTCTGGGCTTATTAATTTAGTCTCACCAACATCGAACCAACCAATACGTGACCTGCACTTAATCCCATATAAGGCCTCATACGGTGCCATCTGGATACTAGAATGGTAGCTATTATTATAGACGAACTCGATAAGTGGCAAATGATCATCCCAGCTACCTCTGAAGTCAATAATACAGGCCTGCAACGTATCTTCTAGCATCGTCTCAGTAGTCTTCAGGTTTACCTTGCCTTCTCCCTTCTTATCTTACAATCAGTATCGGGATAATTCTTCGGCTCAGCCATGACCATGTCCTATTTGCCCTTAGTATTGATTCTGTTATATCCCATGTTTTCACACGACGAAAAAAAAAAAAAATTGAAAATTGGAAATATCTTTTATTTGTGAGAAACAAGGTCAAATTTGATTTTATTTGACATAGGAGTCATGCATGAAAGAATATTAATGTGGGAGTGTCGAAGAAGGCTAAGGGAAAAAATTGGAATTTCGGAAATTAGTTTCGGGAATTACTAAACGAGATTTATAAGACTTTGGGCTCAAAAAAATTGATGAAAAACTAGGCCCAACAAGAGGGGGTGGCCGGCCACAAGGCCAAGCCCACCCCACAATTTTAATAATTTATCATGTGCTTAATTGGTATAAGAGGCCTTATCACTTAGAATGTTCATGAAGCAAGATAGAAAGAACACAACAAACAAGAGTGGAGAAAAAGAAGAAGCTTACGGGTTTGCCATGGAAATTTTCACCCCCCAAAATCTTGTTCCAAAAATTGTTGTCTTGTGATTTTTCTACTAATTCAAGGTCCCTTTATAACTTGGTGTGGTTGTCTTGGGGGAAGAAGCACTTGGTGCTCCAATTTGATCACTTATCCAAGTGAAGAAGATTAGAGAATAAGGTAAGAATTCATCTCTTTGTTTGTGTTGTAGAGTGTGGGAATGAGTTGATTGTATGGAAAAATGGAAGATTTCAAAGTGGGTAAACCCTATGGTATGTGGCCGAGTGAATATATGTATTGTATAGCCATAATGTGTTGAATTCATGTTATATTCTAGTTGTGGTTGTGATGAAATGCATATTGGAATTGGAAGTTGAATGAATTTAGTTGAAGTTGATAAAAGAGCCTATGGCCGTGTGGTATGTTGAACTTGGAATGGAAATGGTTGAAGTTTTTAGTGTGTTATTATGATTCTTTCAATGTAAATGGAAGTAAGATGAGATAAGTTTGTATTGAAATGGAATGTAGAAACTTATGTCGTTTTAGTATGATTTTCCGACATTAAGAAAATGAAGTTATTTGGTTGTTAATTGTGATGATCATTGATGAATTTGGAAGTTGGAAGCATGTTATGAATATGTATGCCAAAGATTAGAAGTTTTGAATGAATTATGACTTTGGCGGAAAATTTGTATATTATGTATATCGTGTGAATATTTTGTGGAAATGATAGGAAATGCTTCTAAACTATGTTAGGATGATCTAGATTGATAAAGAATGTGAACCCATTGAGATTGGTTTGAAATTGAAGTTGAAATGAAGATTATGGCATTATGTCGGCAAGTAGAACTAGTTGTGCCATATTGTGTTTCTAATGTTTGTTGTTGATGTTGATGTTGTTGTTTGGGTTGTGGTTGATGGTTTTGAGCCGAGTCGAATTCTCGGGGGTGCTATATGTATAGGGGAAGTGCTGCCGAAATTTCGGTAGACAAATATGCATTAAGTTGAATTTATGGCATCCATAACTCACAATTGGTAAATGTGACCATTTGCAGATTTTCGACGAAACGGGAAGTGAGCTTGGATAGGCCTAAAAAGCTCAAAAGGTATGTAAAGCTACCCCGATTCTTCTTTTGGCATGCCCTAAGTATGTTAGGATCGGATTCGGGCGTAGAAAGACTTTCTGCCCCTCGGAATCCGCAAGTGAAAATATCAATTTTTCTTTCAGTAAGATTGAACCCTTTTTGTACTCTTTCTTGAAAACTTAGTAAACTTTTCCCTAATTACTTTGGAAATTATAGAATGTCCGTACAACCTTCGTAGATGACCCCATAAGCTTAAAAATGCGTAATTTGAGCCCACCGCCTTGTTTGTCCCTAAGTGGGCCCGCTATTCCCGGTTTTTCCCTTAAGGTACTTAAGTCCTCTTTTCGAGCGATTTTTGAAAGAAACGTTTTGACTACCATTCTAATTACCCAACAAATATTGTTTTGAATATTCCATTGAGTTGATAAATTGTTTTAACACTCGGAACGGTTTCAGAAAGGTTATATTTCTGTAATTTATTATGATATCCGAAACTCGTTTATTTTGATCCCCACTATTCCCGCTTTGCTATTTTATCACACTATTGCCTTATTTTCGAACAATATAAAAATGAAATGTTTTGACTGTCCTCCTAACTACTGAAGAGAAATTATTACAATGATTCCCTCGAGTCTGGTAAACCATTTTGAGATATGAAAATGATTTCAGTAGTACTATTTTCCGTGATTCATTATGACATATGACGTACATTACTATGATTCCGTCCGACTCCATTGATTTGATTTGTCATTCGATATGCCTCATTGAGTCTCTGGAAATCTGTGATATTTTAATTGCATTTAGTCTCTCACTACTCCATTCGTGGATGTCCCAATGTTTCCCACACTGAGCCCGGGCCAGGATATGTTGTCAAGCGTAATCATCTGCATTGTTCGCCGCGCCTCGATGTGAGGGGGCAGGTATATATGTACATGGGTTTGTGGAGTATGATGTGTCATGTACACATTCTGATATGATCTGATATGGCCATTTGATATGATATGTTATGCTACGGGGTTATCCCCTACTGTTACATCCGACATTTTTGTTCATTCGGAAAATTCAAGATAAAATGACTTGTGATGAATAAGGCCACAATTGGACCTTACTTGGCATGAATGTGTAAGTTATGAATACCTTGGTGTGGAATTACGAAAGGTGGCCAAGGGCAAAATTGGAATTTTGGAAATTTGCCCATGAATTATAATATGTAACCAACCATTTTGGGCTCCAAAAATTCTTAGACTAAGGCCCAATATGGGAGGCCCAACCGGCCACAAAGGGGTCCAAACCCATAAAATATTTTTATTATGCATATAATATTGTATAAGTAGGATAAGATTGAGAGAACCTTCAAGAAAAACAAAGAGTGAAGAACAAAAAAAAAAAATGGGAGCATTTCGGGTTTGGAGAGGAAAAGAAAGAAAAGAAAGAATTTTTTTTTTGAGCCAATCCTTTGGTTTAGAAGGTTCATCTCTTGAGAGATTATTGCTAAGAACAAGATTCTCTACAAGTTGATATAAAGATTGTGGCAAGAAAACAATTTCATCCTCCAAGTGAAGAACTTGAAGAAAGGTAAGGATTTCATGCTCTTGTTGTGTTAAAAATGATGTATGCATGTTGTAGTATGTGTGAATGAATGAAAAATATGGAAATTTGGTGTGTTGGAAATTGGGGTGTGTGGCCGAATGCATATATGGTTATTGCATGATTTTAATGGTTTGCATTCTTGTGTAAGTTAGTTGTAGTATGGTGGAAATTGTATTAGAAATGAAAGTGGAATGAACTAGTGAAATTTGGAAAATATAGCATGTGGCCGTGTGGTGTGTGTTGGTGTTGGAAGGTGAATTGAATCTTGTTAGCATGTTAATTGTGTTGTTATGGAAGATTGGTTATTAAGTTGTTGAAGGAAATTATTGAACTTTGTTATGATTTGTGTATAAGTGAAAATGAAAGTGTTAAGAGGCAAATTATGCTTATGACAATGAACTTGGAATATAAAAATATGTTGATGAGTTTGCATGTTGAAAGTTAGGAAGGGATTGGAAAAGTAGTGGCTTGATGGAAAGTTGAATGTTTGTGAATTTTATGAATATCTTGTGAATATTATGTGAACATGTTATGGATTCCTCCGATGTGTGTCGTAATGATTTTGATGGATAATGGATATGAAAATAATAAGTTTTGGTTGGAAATGTAAGCTTGAAACGAAAGATGATTCGTCGTGTCGAAGGGTGGCTAATAATGCCATAGCGTATGATTTAGTGTTTATTGATGTTTGTTGTTGTTTGGATGTCTCCTCTGGGTTGTTGTGTTGCTAAGTTGAGCCGAGCTAAGTCTCGGGGATGTCGTATATACAGAGGAAATGCTGCCGAAATTTCGGTAGGCAATTATGTGTAAAGTTAGAGTATTGAAAGAATGAAACTAACTAAATGGTAAACTTGACCATTTCCAGATTTTGGACGAAATTTGGATTGACGCCGAGCGAGCATAAGGCGCCATCGAGGTATGTGAAGCACTTCTCTACGTTCCTAGGCATGTTCTGGATGTGGTAGGCTCGGCCGCGAGCCTTAAGTCTGACTCCGTTCCCCGGAATTCGAGACGGAAAACCGCTCCAATTCCTTCAATTCAATTGAACCTATTTTCTTACAAATTGTACTTAAAGTGAGATTTTGCACAAAAATTTCCCCAAACGGAGTCGGAACACTTCCGAATGAGTATGGGTGACCTCATAAGGTCAATTATCAATAATTTACGTATGTAGTCTCGGGTGGGTCCGAGGTGGGCCCACAAGGCCCGATACTCCCGGTACGATTTTAAAATACATCTGTTTTGGTCCGATGTTCTCCAAAAACTTCTGAACTATTGTTTTATGTATATTATGGATATTTTTGTGTAATTTATACAATATGATTTCTGAACAGTTGAGAATCCCATTCTGATAATAATCTGTCGTGCCTTCCCAACTAGGATATAGGCGCGTACTATGCATACTATCTGGATATTCTGATTTTGGCTCGCCGTTTGGCACCCTTCAATTTGATCGAGTCTGTATGTTGAGTCTGTAGGTAGGTGGTTTCTCATTTATCAATTCGTGTCTGTCTCAATGCATTCTTTCACTGCGACCCGGGCCAGGTTCTGTTATCGTGCATAATTCTCTGCATTGTTCACCGCGTCCCTCGGCGTACGGGCCGGGATCTGTATGTCTGTATGATCTGTGTATGGGGATGGCGGCCAGGATGGCATATGATCTGATTTGATTCTGTCTGTCCACCGCGTCCCGTACTAAGAGGGCCGGGTTCTGTTACCGCGCCCCCAGACAAGGCCGGGATCTGTATGAATATATGCGTGTGCCATCTGTATTTATAAAGCACACGCCTTTGTATGATTTTGTATGACTCTGTGCTACTCTGCATGCATAATTCTGTCCGTCATACTACTGTCTGTCCGTCTGTGTTACGACTATTTCTGTATGTCCGTATGGCTTCTGCTTCTGTATGTCCGTATGGATTCAGATTCTGCTCGTCTGTCCGTATTATGATTCCGTCTGTCTGTCCGAACTATAATTCTGTTCATTTGTGTGTACCACGATTCTGTATGTCTGTCTGGATCATAACTCTGTCCGTTAGTTTGACTTATGATTTTGCCCGTTATATTTCTGTGACTCTAGTTCGGACTATGTTTATATCTGTTACGTTTCTGCTTTACATACTCGGTACATTTTCCGTACTGACCCCCGTTCTTCGGGGGCTGCGCTACATGCCCGCAGGTACAGACGCACCAGGTGATACGCCGCCCGCGTAGGTTTCCGACTCTGCTTTTTGAAGAGCTCCTTTGACCCGGAGCATATCTTTTGGTATATATTTTCTGTCTTCTGTGTACTCCGTATGTGTGTATATTCTGGGTACGGCGGGGCCCTGTCCCGCCATATGATTTTGTATGTCTGTAGAGGCCTGTAGATAGATGTGTGGGTTACGGGTTTCGTCTGTATGTTAGCTTTATCGGCTTACTTGTAAATGTCTGTATGTTCAGGTATATATGTATATATACGTATGGTTGCGCGCGTGCCGTATTTGTATCGGCCTATTTCCGTACTTCTGTTTTGAAACGAAAAAAAAAAAATCTGTATGATTCGAATTCGATCAGATAGGTACGTATGGGTATCCAGTTAGGGTACCAGTCGCGGCCCACGGGGTTTGGGTCGTGACAAAAGTGGTATCAGAGCGGTTAGTCCGCGGTATGTCTACAGGCCGTGTCTAGTAGAGTCTTGTTTATCGATGTGTTGTGCACCACATCTATAAACAGGAAGCTACAGGGCATTTAGGATGTTACCCTTCTTTGGATTCTTAGATCGTGCGATAGAACTGTATTAGTAGGATTATCCTTTCCTAACGATCTGTTATGTTTCAGTGATGCCTCCGAGGAAGGCAACAGCTGCCCAGAAGGGCAAGGCGAGGATTGAGGCAGGAGAGACCAGCCAGGCCCCGAGGGTTACCAGGGCCAGTGTACAGCCTGCACTTGAGGATGTGCCCCCGTCGTCTGGGTCTGTTACACCCCCCTTGCGGGAGGACATCAGAGCAGCAGGAGCTGCTAATCGGGAGACGGCTCCACCGCAAGCTCCTGAGGTTCCAGTGCCTGAGCCTCCAGCTCCACAGGTAGGGGCGGAGGGTAGGGCTATGCGAGATGCGGTTCAGCTATTGACCACATTAATGGCGGAGCAGGTTCGCAGGCATGGATTTGGGGGTGGTCGTACGGACAGGTATGAGAGCTCCAGGGCTCGCGAGTTTCTGACATGTGGTCCTCCAGAATTCTCCGGGACCAAGTCTGAGGAAGACCCCCAGGAGTTCATTAGAAAGATGGAGAGCACACTGCGATTGATTAAAGCTTCGCCGACTGAGTCTGTGGAGTTGGCTTCGTATCGATTGTATGAGGTGGCAGCAAATTGGTATGAGTCTTGGCAGCTCTCCAGGGGCGACGACGCGCCCCCAGCGGTATGGGCCGAATTTACTAAGGCCTTTCTTGACCATTTTCTACCACCAGAGCTACGAAGAGCTAGGGTCGATCGGTTCTTGAACTTGAGACAGAATGGTAGAAGTGTTCGCGAGTACAGCCTAGAGTTCGATTCACTGGCTAGGTATGCACCCACCATAGTAGCTGAGATGGCCGACAGGGTGCACAGGTATGTGATGGGACTGGACTCTTATCTGATTGATGGTTGTTTGGCTGTGGCTGCTCAGCCAGGGATGCATGTAGCCCGGGTACAGGCACACGCCCAGGGCATGGAGGACCGACGTAGGGAACGTCGGCCTGATAGGGGTTACGACAGGGGCCAGCCTAAGAGAGCCAGATCGGCTGGGTATTCAGAGGGATTTCAGAGCGAGCCTTCCCAGCGGCAGAGAAATAGGTATTCGTCCCAGCCAGCCTACAGTACGCCCCCACAGTTCGCAGGACAGAGCTCCAGAGGTCCCGGTCAGTCGAGGCCACCCATACCCCCGTGTTCTTATTGTGGGAGGCCCCACCCGGGGGAGTGTTACCGCGCTACGGGCGCTTGTTATTTTTGTGGGAGCCCAGACCATCGAGTCAGAGAGTGCCCACTTAAGGGCAGTTCGGGTTCAGCCCGGCCTGCTGGGTCCGTTGCAGGCTCATCTTCTCCTTCAGCGGCCATGCGCCCTGCGGGGCGAGGAGCACCAGCACCAGCACCCGCACCAGCGCCAGCGGGTCGTGGCAGAGGACGTGGTGCAGCTTCTGGTTACAGCGGTCCTTCGAACCGCGTGTTTGCTTTAACCGGCCGGCAGGACCCAGGAGCGTCTTCGAGTGCACGCCCAGGTACACCAGCCAATCCTTTTTGAGAAATGTATGTATGGATAAGTTTGTATTTTGCTGAATTACGTGATCTTATACTTCTGGGTATTGGAAATAGTAAGATAAATGTTAATTTGGTGGATACCGAGATTCAGAAAAGCAATATGGTAATGGTATGACTTAGCCGGGGGTGGGACCCACTACCAAAATTTTTCAGAAAATCTGCGAAGACCCCGATTTACTCTAAAATTACGTGACAAAGGTCGTGAGGGGCAATCGACGAAATTATATTAGCCCTAACGTGTCGAAATGCATGAAAGTTTCGGAGTTAAGCGTGCTCAGGCCATAGCAATTCTGGGATGGGTGACCCCCTGGGAAGTAATGCAAAGTTTTGCTCAAGTGTAGGTATGACCGATATAAATGAAAACTTGGGGTAATCTAAAGGAAATGAGAATGTATGGAGTAATTAGCGCCTTTACAGATACCACACAGACCGACGCGGGTTAAATGGGCAAAAAGGAAAGGTGCGATACCACTCGGAAAACTTAGCGAATCTGGATAACAGTCAGCGACGACCCGAATGTTGTCAGGGGATAGAAAAAGCCCAATTACATCATAAGTTAGTCTGGTATGACGATGGTTGTAAAAGGAAAGAGAGTATGGATAGTAGGGAAGGAGAGAGATAAGTAGAGCGAGTAAGCAGAAACTTTGAAAAAAGTCGATAAGCGACACCCAAGACGATTTGTATGATTGATTCTGAATACGTTCCTGTCTGACATGTCTCTGTACGATTAACCCTGATTACGAATCTGTCTGACACACCTCTGTATGTCTGACTCTGGATATAAATCCGTCTGGTGTGCCTCCGTACGTCTAATTTTGGTCACGCATCTGTCTGATACATCTCCACATGTCTGATTCTAAGTGTGACTCTGTATGATACATTTCTGTAAGCCTGATTCCGATTTCGAAATCCGTCTGATACCTTTTTATACATCTGACTCTGATCTCAGATCTGTCTGACATACTTCCGTATCTCTTCTTTTGATTATGAATCTATCCGCCATAGTTTGGCATGTCTGCTTCCGATTACGAATCCGTCCGATATGCTTCTACGCGTCCGGTTCCAGTCCTGAATCTGTTGGTAAGAAGTGTCTGGTATGAAGTGGGATTATATTGATGTGGTAGAAATCTCCGGAGTGTAACAAGAAATGATACGGACTATGACGTCTGGAAAGAGTTCGTCAGTTACAAGAATATAGCTTATGGTTCGACGATTGCGTGGGGTACGAGAAGATATATTATGAAGGCATCTGAATCTGTGATGTGAAAAAAAATTACCCCATATGTTGGTAAAGAAGCCATATCGGAAAGTCAGCAAAGGACGACTATAAAGAGAACCCTCCCGGAGTAGTATGGCGCCCCATAAGGTCAATTTAACATTCGAGGACGAATGTTCTAAAGGGGGGTAGGATGTTACATCCGACATTTTTGTTCATTCGGAAAATTCAAGATAAAATGACTTGTGAGGAATAAGGCCACAATTGGACCTTACTTGGCATGAATGTGTAAGTTATGAATACCTTGGTGTGGAATTACGAAAGGTGGCCAAGGGCAAAATTGGAATTTTGGAAATTTGCCCACGAATTATAATATGTAACCAACCATTTTGGGCTCCAAAAATTCTTAGACTAAGGCCCAATATGGGAGGCCCAACCGGCCACAAAGGGGTCCAAACCCATAAAATATTTTTATTATGCATATAATATTGTATAAGTAGGATAAGATTGAGAGAACCTTCAAGAAAAACAAAGAGTGAAGAACAAAAAAAAAAAGGGAGCATTTCGGGTTTGGAGAGGAAAAGAAAGAAAAGAAAGAATTTTTTTTTTTGAGCCAATCCTTTGGTTTAGAAGGTTCATCTCTTGAGAGATTATTTCTAAGAACAAGATTCTCTACAAGTTGATATAAAGATTGTGGCAAGAAAACAATTTCATCCTCCAAGTGAAGAACTTGAAGAAAGGTAAGGATTTCATGCTCTTGTTGTGTTAAAAATGATGTATGCATGTTGTAGTATGTGTGAATGAATGAAAAATATGAAAATTTGGTGTGTTGGAAATTGGGGTGTGTGGCCGAATGCATATATGGTTATTGCATGATTTTAATGGTTTGAATTCTTGTGTAAGTTAGTTGTAGTATGGTGGAAATTGTATTAGAAATGAAAGTGGAATGAACTAGTGAAATTTGGAAAATATAGCATGTGGCCGTGTGGTGTGTGTTGGTGTTGGAAGGTGAATTGAATCTTGTTAGCATGTTAATTGTGTTGTTATGGAAGATTGGTTATTAAGTTGTTGAAGGAAATTATTGAACTTTGTTATGATTTGTGTATAAGTGAAAATGAAAGTGTTAAGAGGCAAATTATGCTTATGACAATGAACTTGGAATATAAAAATGTGTTGATGAGTTTGCATGTTGAAAGTTAGGAAGGGATTGGAAAAGTAGTGACTTGATGGAAAGTTGAATGTTTGTGAATTTTATGAATATCTTGTGAATATTATGTGAACATGTTATGGATTCCTCCGATGTGTGTCGTAATGATTTTGATGGATAATGGATATGAAAATAATAAGTTTTGGTTGGAAATGTAAGCTTGAAACGAAAGATGATTCGTCGTGTCGAAGGGTGGCTAATAATGCCATAGCGTATGATTTAGTGTTTATTGATGTTTGTTGTTGTTTGGATGTCTCCTCTGGGTTGTTGTGTTGCTAAGTTGAGCCGAGCTAAGTCTCGGGGATGTCGTATATACAGAGGAAATGCTGCCGAAATTTCGGTAGGCAATTATGTGTAAAGTTAGAGTATTGAAAGAATGAAACTAACCAAATGGTAAACTTGACCATTTCCAGATTTTGGACGAAATTTGGATTGACGCCGAGCGAGCATAAGGCGCCATCGAGGTATGTGAAGCACTTCTCTACGTTCCTAGGCATGTTCTGGATGTGGTAGGCTCGGCCGCGAGCCTTAAGTCCGACTCCGTTCCCCGGAATTCGAGACGGAAAACCGCTCCAATTCCTTCAATTCAATTGAACCTATTTTCTTACAAATTGTCCTTAAAGTGAGATTTTGCACAAAAATTTCCCCAAACGGAGTCGGAACACTTTCGAATGAGTATGGGTGACCTCATAAGGTCAATTATCAATAATTTACGTATGTAGTCTCGGGTGGGTCCGAGGTGGGCCCACAAGGCCCGATACTCCCGGTACGATTTTAAAATACATCTGTTTTGGTCCGATGTTCTCCAAAAACTTCTGAACTATTGTTTTATGTATATTATGGCTATTTTTGTGTAATTTATACAATATGATTTCTGAACAGTTGAGAATCCCATTCTGATAATAATCTGTCGTGCCTTCCCAACTAGGATATAGGCGCGTACTATGCATACTATCTGGATATTCTGATTTTGGCTCGCCGTTTGGCACCCTTCAATTTGATCGAGTCTGTATGTTGAGTCTGTAGGTAGGTGGTTTCTCATTTATCGATTCGTGTCTGTCTCAATGCATTCTTTCACTGCGACCCGGGCCAGGTTCTGTTATCGTGCATAATTCTCGGCATTGTTCACCGCGTCCCTCGGCGTACGGGCCGGGATCTGTATGTCTGTATGATCTGTGTATGGGGATGGTGGCCAGGATGGCATATGATCTGATTTGATTCTGTCTGTCCACCGCGTCCCGTACTAAGAGGGTCGGGTTCTGTTACCGCGCCCCCAGACAGGGCCGGGATCTGTATGAATATATGCGTGTGCCATCTGTATTTATAAAGCACACGCCTTTGTATGATTTTGTATGACTCTGTGCTACTCTGCATGCATAATTCTGTCCGTCATACTACTGTCTGTCCGTCTGTGTTACGACTATTTCTGTATGTCCGTATGGCTTCTGCTTCTGTATGTCCGTATGGATTCAGATTCTGCTCGTCTGTCCGTATTATGATTCCGTCTGTCTGTCCGAACTATAATTCTATTCATTTGTGTGTAACACGATTCTGTATGTCTGTCTGGATCATAACTCTGTCCGTTAGTTTGACTTATGATTTTGCCCGTTATATTTCTGTGACTCTAGTTCGGACTATGTTTATATCTGTTACGTTTCTACTTTACATACTCGGTACATTTTCCGTACTGACCCCCGTTCTTCGGGGGCTGCGCTACATGCCCGCAGGTACAGACGCACCAGGTGATACGCCGCCCGCGTAGGTTTCCGACTCTGCTTTTTGAAGAGCTCCTTTGACCCGGAGCATATCTTTTGGTATATATTTTCTGTCTTCTGTGTACTCCGTATGTGTGTATATTCTGGGTACGGCGGGACCCTGTCCCGCCATATGATTTTGTATGTCTGTAGAGGCCTGTAGATAGATGTGTGGGTTACGGGTTTCGTCTGTATGTTAGCCTTATCGGCTTACTTGTAAATGTCTGTATGTTCAGGTATATATGTATATATACGTATGGTTGCGCGCGTGCCGTATTTGTATCGGCCTATTTCCGTACTTCTGTTTTGAAACGAAAAAAAAAAAATCTGTATGATTCGAATTCGATCAGATAGGTACGTATGGGTATCCAGTTAGGGTACCAGTCGCGGCCCACAGGGTTTGGGTCGTGACACCTACTCTGCTCTGTTCCTTATGTATGGTGGCACTAGCGTCGGGGGGGTGGCCACGTTCTGTTTGCCGAGTCCCTTTGGCAGGGGCCGGCTATGATATGATATATGTTACTGCACATACTCCTCATGTTTTAAAATATGCATCTGATACTCCGGACGTCACACTCACTTCTCTGTAAGTTCTGTTTCAGTTATGATCTGTTCCGTAATGGGACCAGGTACGACATATGTTTTTCAACAAGTACTATTTATGCTTTGTGAACAGTATTTTGCTAATCTGGATATTCTGTCCATTTTCTGTATCTTCTGCTATGACTATGACCTTGTTTGCTACGTTCTGTGCTTTACATGCTCAGTACATATTTCGTACTGACCCCCTTTCTTCGGGGGCTGCGTTTTCATGCCGCGCAGGTACAGAAGATAAATTTGCTGACCACTTCCCTAGGACATCTATTCTGCTACATTGGAAGCGCTCTTTTGTTCAGAGCCTGTATGTTGGTACAGCTTGCCGCTATATTTATATATATATATATATATATATATATATATATATATATAGGTTATTCAGGGGTATGACGGGGCCCTGCCCCGTCTTATGATTCTGTTATGATTTGTAGAGGTCTGTAGACATACTTGTGTGGGTTCTGCATATGTTTGGTTATGATACGATCTGTGAGAGCCTCATCGGCTTCCATGTACTATGTCGGTTCCTTTATGCTAATTACTAACGTCAAGTGATTTTTATATTTGAAATATTCTGTTATTATGCTAAACTGGGTTATTGGGTACGTTTGGGTGTCCAGCACGGACATTAGTCGAGGCCTACGGAGTTGAGTCGTGACAGATTCTATCTTGGTAATTTGGCATAAACCATCCTTACATCCTTCCTTAATGCGCCCGAAATATTGTATCCACATTGTTATTGCTGAATCCTCACTCTTCTTATCAAATACTCACTTGGTCTTATTCTTAACATACCAATATTCTTGTACAACTTGTATAAAATATATCCAACCTTAGTCGTAGTCTTTCCTTCTCTTGGTTCATTCTTCTTTACATATCTCATCCGTACTAAAACTCGCTAGTAGCCTATCTTGTCATACTCCTTTCCCTTGATTCATCCTTTGATTTTTCTCATATCTTATTATAGGGGATTTTCTGTCGCCCCTCCTTTGCTAGTTATAAGTCACAATATAATTAGCAAACAATTCCATTGCCAACATCTTAACCTCTAATCTAGTATGGCATTGCTATCCTTTATAATATCTCTTAAGTTACTCGTTACCATTCTTTTGTCGTATTCTTTCTTTTCATAAGCACCCACTTTTAATGTCGTACAATTCAAGACACTTTTCCAATTCGCTTGGTATACTGTACCATATCCATGTCTTTCTTTATAATTTATAACTTTTATTATCCACATACGAAACCTTAACAACATCACGAAGTGACGAGAACCTTTCTATAAATAGTACAAAATCTCATCTGATAATCTGTACTCGAGTAATGCGACCAATGTAACAACTCATCCAAGGCCACATTCCACTCACTCCAATCAATAATTAAGTAGTACTTGCAGTCGTTCCAATCTCAATTAGGTGGCACTTATATCCCGACGATAAGTGTCCAAGGTCCTCTTGTAGCACTATCTTTATCCCGACCTGTATCATCTGTTTCTTTTAATAAATTTACAACACGTCATTTTCTCCTCAAGCCTACAGTCTTAGTCCTTAAGGATTCCACTATTTTCGAGGTGAAGTCACATACACGCAGTACTCCTTTATGCCTTATGCTTTCTTGCCCTTGTTGCGTACCCAGTACTGACTTCTAACTTACTCAAAATCATATCGGGTTCCTCTTAATAACAGTCTTATCTTATCACTTTGTCATCGTAATACACTTTTATGTTCATAGCTATATATTTCCCTTTCGTTCTATACTTGTACTCAATTATTTTGTCTATCTTGAGTACTTCCTTTAGTATCCCCTTACCATTTCTCGGTCTATGTCCATATTTTATTCTGTGCACGAGAAATCTCATGCTATCTCTGTATCCTTCGGAGAACACTACTTCTGCATAATCCCTTTCTCATTCTCAAAACGTATTCTGTTCATCCCTATTCGTTCTTATCATCCCAGTCACTTCCTAGAACTCATTCTACATCGTTGATTATTTTTCTATAACTTGGTCTTTCACAGTTCCGTCACTTATAGTACTCGTGTCCTCGGCTACACATGTCATGACCTATTACCACACTGTTATCTCGCTTCCTTCTTATTTCCTTATTTCAATTACTCCTTCTTTTCTTCTACTCGCTATCATTTCTGTTATCATGTAACCCTTACTCTAAACTTTCCCTACAGAACTTGATATGTCTTTCTTATTCGTTTTATAGCTCGCTTTTATACTTTAGTCATATAGATCACGTCATATCTTTTAGTCACTTCCTCACTAGGTTTTACTTATTTTCATAATAATCTTCATTATATTTACATTGTATCCTGTATGTATTCGATCCCATAGTGTAACACTTCTTAACCTTATTCATGATTGATATTATGGGTTAATTACACCCTATGGGGTAGGCATACTTAACCTTTTACCCTTCCTGGTCAATCTTATCCTTTAATACCTCACAAGCTATCTTACCTCACAAGCTGTCTTACCAATACATTCACATCCGTCACAATTCTTTTTCCTCTGTACTCGTATCTTAATCATACTATTACTTCTTTTAACTATAAACTCGTCACAATTTATCCTTGCTTATCAATTCAGGCGGTACCTTAATATAACACTCTATCAAGATTTGCTAGCCTTTTCTAAATCTTCTCTTAGTATCACAAGACCTTTCCAAATTCAATTTTTTTTTTTCATATCGATATCGACCTCCTAATTGCTATAATTCAGCAAGTTAACTTATTTCTCGAGGTCAGCCGTACTCGCAACTTAGTCAGATCCTAACATTACTATCGACTCTGTCACGACCCAACCCCGTGGGCCGCGACTGGTGTCCTAACTGGACACCCATACGTACCTACCGGACGGAGTTAGCGTACTAACCAACTAATCAAATTAGACATACACAGATTCATACGGATATAGAATACATCGCACAAAATATATATATACATAGACTTAGACATAAGCCGTTAAGGCTATCACAGCAAGCAGGGTCCCTTATGTCGCAATCTCACACATACCCGTCAGAACAGTGACAACCCACAACCCACACACATGTCTACAGGCCTCTAACAGACATAACAGAATCAGATGACGGGACAGGGCCCCGTCGTACCCCAAATAAGCACATGTACAGAATATACAACAGCAAAAAGTGTATACCAAAAGTATGAGCTCCAGATCAAGAGGGAGCACTCCAAATCGCAGAACAGAGATCCTATACTGGTGGCGTATCACGCTGTGCGTCTGTACCTGCGGGCATGTAGCGCAGCCCCCGAAGAACAGGGGGTCAGTACGGAAAATGTACTGAGTATGTAAAGCGGAAATGTAACAACAATAATCATAATCTAGATCAGGGGTACAAAGTGTGCCTGACAAAATCGTAATCTGAGTCAGAGGTACAAAAATATGTCAGACCGACCCATAATTCAAATCAGACGTACAGAAGTGCAACAGACAGAGTCATGATCCAGATCAGATTTCCAGAAGTGTGACAGACAGAATCATATTCCAGATCAGACATACAGAGCTGTAACAGACAGAATCATGCATGCAGAGTCATAAGCATATACAGATGCAGATAGCATATACATACATATCAGATCCTGGCCTTTTAGTAAGGGACGCGGTAACAGATCCCGGCCCTCTTAGTACGGGACGCGGTGGACAGACAGATCAGATCATATGCCATCCTGGCCGCCATCCCCATACAAACACATCATCAAATCATATACAGATGTAAACAGAACCCGGCCCGCACACCGAGGGACGCGGTGAACAATGCAGTGGAATGTGCACGAGTAACAGAACCTGGCCCGGGCGCAGTGAAGGAAGCATTGAGGCATCCACGAACAGATTAATGAGAAACCATATGCATACAGGCTCAATGAAACTGAAATAGTCTAGATGATAGATCAAATCGAATAATCGGACAAAATTCATAGTAGATACGCATAAACGTCATTTGGGATGGCACGACAGATTATGTCAGAATAAAATGTCTAGAACCGCTCCAGACGTCAGAATATATTATGAGACTCATAACTATGGTCATAACGCTTGTCATATAGCAGACAGAATAATAACCAAAAGTTACCTGTGAGTTCGGACAGAAATGGGTTAATTAGAGCCTTACAGAAAATATCAGAATTACGTGGGCCCACCTTGGGCCGAGCCGAGTGGACGTACATGAAATTATGGATCATAGGTAATATGGAGTCATTCATGAGAGTCTTAAGGCATTCCGACTCCATTTGTAAAAGTTGCCTACTTATAGGTCAATTTAGAAGAAACTAGTTCAATCTTACTGAATGATTTGGCGCCAATTTCAATCTCGAATTCCGAGGAACAAGGTCGTTTCTAAGGCTCGCATCTGAGCCTATTATATTTAGAACATGCCGAAGAAAGAAGGGAAAGACTTTACATACCTTGGTTGCGTCCTACGCTCGCTCAAACTCGATTCCCGTTTCGCCCAAAATCTACAAATGGTCATGTTTACCAATTAGAAACTTCAAGCCTTTAGAACTTGAACTTTAACTCATACTTTTCTACAAAAATTTGGGCAGCATCTCCCCTATATATATGACATCCCCGAGATTTAACTCGGCTCCAAACATCAACAACCAACCCAACAAAAATACCAACAACAAATGACAATCACCACAAAATACAACATAGTATAAATAGTCTTCTTTTCTACATAAAGCGACATCTTCTACCCAAACTTCATACCTCCAAACTAATCTTATTAATTTCACATTCCTTACTAATCACGACCATTACAATACGATTTGGAGGCATTTCATATCATTTTACACAATATGCACAAGATACACAAAATATACAAGTTTTCCTTCAAAATCATAATTCACTCAAAACCTCCAACTTTCAACATAAATGTTCACAACACATTTTTATGTTATCATTTCACTTACAACCATCACTATTTGCACCCTACAACTTCAATTCTTATAATTACATAACCTACTACAAGGTTACATATTTTCCTACATCAACCTTACAACATATTTTCCATAACAACAAGAACCATTAACCTTCCATTTTCATCACAAGACTTCAACAACTCGATTAACATACTAAATAATTTAATTCATATTCCTCCCTCCAACTAGAGACATACGGCCAACACACACATATCCCCAACACACAAAATTTCATACTTTTTTTCATTTTCACATGCTACAACATATATGTAGAATTCTTCCAATATAACAATAGAAAAATTCTTACCTTTCTTCCAACTTCAATCTTCCGCAAATGCCGCTCTCTCGCTAAACCAATTATATCACGTCGGAGAGCGTCTTGAGCTTACTATAAATACAAGAAGAACAAGATTTTTGTTCCAAAGATTGATGAACACAATTTTTTCTCTCTTGGCCGAAACCCTTGGCCCTTTTGCTCTCAATTCTCTTCTTTTTTTTTTTTTGTTTGTTTCTTGAACTTTCTTGAACCTTAGCCCCTTATTATAATTCTTGATCACATGATAAATCACATGACCAATTTATGGGCTTGGGCCTTTAGTTGGCCGGCCACCCCAATTGGGCCTCTAATTTGTAATAATTTTTTTTTTGGGCCAACCCGGTTGGTCAAGAGTTGGGCCTAGCCCACTGACCTTTCGACCTTAAAATGTCCATATCTCCTTGTACCGACGTAGCCTGGGAGCCCATGACCTATGGTTGGACAGATATTTCAATTATGTACAACTTTTATTTCTGGGCGTTTGCCCTAATTCCAAACTTTTAATGCCGGTTTTCCCCTCCAAGTCAGGTCATCCGAAAACGTTTTCTTAAAAATATTCGTTTTGAGAGCTTCCATTTTGATTTGGCCCTAGGGCCCTTCACGAGTTGTGTTTAACTTTACATATGCGACTCATATAACTTGTCACATGTCCCAAAAAAAATCTTGACGTGTGGGCCCCACCTCAGCTTACAATTAATTCGACGTTCGAAAATGCAGGATATAACAGACACAACCTTTCAAGACATATTACAAACCTATATCTCATTCTCTTTTTATTTCTAAGAAAATTTTGGTTGAATTTCCTCTGTATTTCTTACTATCTCAAAACCTGCACACAGGAAATACCAACAATGCCTCACAGGGCCAACATGTATATATATATCATATCATAGCCACACAGGCCTCCCAATATTAACAACAGTATGAAAATGATGAACTTACCTCGTATGTCAAACTCAAACTTCACCTGTTACACTTTCCTGTTTACTTTCCCTTTCAATCTTCAACTTTACATTTCAATCGTACTTCAAATACCTTACTCGACATACATCTTTTTCATACCATTGCTTACCTGTGTACTTAGTAACTTCCAATATCGTCAGTCGCTTTCTTCTGTCGATGCCATTCTTCTGCTGAAATCAAGGGTTAGTATAAGGATCTCATTTCCTATGGCTTGGCTCTATCGCACGATCTTAGATATGAAAGAAAAGTAACATCCTAAATATCCTATAGCTTCCTGTTTATAGATGTGGTACACAACAAACCGATAAACAAGACTCTACTAGACACGGTCTGTAGACACTCCGAGGATGAACTGCTCTGATACCACTTTTGTCACGATCCAACCCCGTAGGCCGTGACTAGTGCCCGAGCTGGACACTCGTATACGTACCTGTTAGCTATAATCAACCCAAAACTAACATAATACAGAGACTTATAAAGCAAAACGTCATCTCAGAACTGTCACATATATATATCATGGTAACCTGTCTCCTGAGGAGTCACAATCAATCAAGCATGACATAATACACAAGCCGACAAGGCTACCACAACATACGGGAACATCCGAAAACACATATGCATGCCGACAGGGCTGCTACTACATACAATATCCCAAAATGTATATATATACAAGCCGACAAGGCTGCCACTACGTATGGGAACGTACCAAGTATAAGTCATGCTAACACAGCCAAACAACATCTGTACACAACCCACACATATGTCTACAGACCTCTAAGAGTATTAACCGTGACATATGACGGGACAGGGCCCCGCCGTACCCCTGGATAAACGTATATATACATTAAAAGGATCTGTACCAAAAGTCTAGGCTCCGGAACAATGGAGCACTCCAAGACAGCTGAGTAGACGTCCTAAGCTGGAGGATCACCAAAGCGAGTATCTGCACCTGCGGGCATGAAACGCAGCCCCCCCGAAGAAAAGGGGGTCAGTACGAGATATGTACTGAGAATATAAAGCATGAAATACAATAAGGAAGATCATAACTGAAGTAGAGATTCCAGGGGACAAGTATGATAATCAATAAATCACTGCACCTGTGCCTTATGAAATAAAATCATGCATATCATTATTATATACCATACCCGGCCCATTATGGGACTCGGTGAATAAAGTCATATTATCATATCATCATATCATCATAGTATCATATCATCAAATACATATACCGTACCCGGCCCATTATGGAACTCGGTGAATAAAGTCGTGTACACGTATACCATACCCGGCCCATCATGGGACTCGGTGCCATAATCATATCATCATATACATATACCGTACCCGACCCTCTAGTGAGGGACTCGGTGAACAATACAGTGAGACTGTGCACGAACACATACCCAGCCCGGGACTCGGTGAATAATACAATAACAGTACGCACGAGTAGAATATCATGAGTAGTCATATGCAACTAAATCATCATCTGAGAGTCAATAGAATAAGTAGAATAACTAACACTCGAGTATCAAAGCTGATAGTCATGCTGAGTACCCTTTAAATGTCACTATGGACTATATCAAATAGAGCCTCAGGAATCATAGACATGTATCAAGATAATATGAAATAGCTTATGGAAGTCAAGGACATTAGTCATCATAGAGTCTCTAAGAATAGGAGCTTATACATACCGAATACTATCCAACGTATAGAAGACTTGAGAGGCAATAGCTCAATTACCTTAAGAGTTCTAACATCAAGAAGTTAATAAGAATCATGAATCACACTTGAAACTTATGAATAGAATTACCCCAAAGCTCATATCATATGTCACTTATATCTAAGACATGCCAAAAGAAAGAAGGGATAGCTTTACATACCGCTTGTCGTCTGTACTAACTCAATAAATTAAACACGTTTCGATTGGCACTTCAACCTATAACAATGGTAGCATGTCCGTCAAATTGGTGGTTACCAGTATGCATTCTATCTCAAACGATAACTCGTTTTTATATAAAAACAAGTGGGCAGCACTTCCACTACTTGCACACATCCACAACTCACACACAAGGTCAATAACATCAATAACAAGACACAACTCAAGGACATAACAAAAACAGTCCCATATGCACTATATACACCATTGCTATCATTCTTTCTCTTTACATCCATGGAGTACATCAACCACAACAACAAAAGTGATTAATACACTAATTCCTTATGTTAATCCAGCCCCTTTAACAAGGTTAGACCAGCTATCATGAACAGCCCATACTCCAGCAACAACAATTACATATATTGTACATAATCATAACTAGAATCCACGTATTTCGACTCAACAAGAGCAGCCATGAAAATCCTACCAAATAGCCCCCCAAAATGTCACTGCAAAACAGCCATGAAATGTACAACAAACAGCCACGAAATTTATCACAAAACAACCACAAATTTATTACAAAACAGCTCCGAAATTTATTACAAAACAGCCCCTTAACTACAATATAACCATAACAATTACAACCTCAAATATCCATATAATCACATGAGATTTTCCACCAAAAACCTTATCAAAACAGCCCACAACAACAACAACATCGACTATTATATGCAATGAAACTGCCCTAATATCACAACAAGTTCTAACATGATATAATATTTCCTTTCTCCTTTAACACATAATCCATAATATTACTAACAACAACCATCCATGTAAAATAAATTACTTCAATTTCGTTTCAATAGCAAACCCAAAACAGTCCCTCAAAACTAAAACACTGAAATACAATCTGCGACCTTTATTCCACAAAATCACAAACACATGGAGACGGATATAATATTACCATAGACAACAGCCCTCATACATGTCTACATCCATGTTTCCTGCCCTTCAACATAAACAAATTATCTACAATTACAATACCATAATAATGACAACACTAATCAAACTCAACCCAATTAAAACAATTCCAAATCTGCCCACTTATAATGCCAACATTAATCAAACAATTTTCTTACTTCCAACTTCACATAATACAACTTAATCTCTCCATTACAACATCATTAACTCCCATTCCATGGCAAAAAAAATGAAATCTTACCTCAAATTAAATTAGGGCATCCTTACAATAACTTGGACCATTTGCACCACTTCATCTTCTTCAACTTAAGCTCTAACCTTGCTGCTCCTTTAAGTGCCTAGAACACCTTACGAAATTAATTTTTCTTGCAACACTTGAAGTGGTTTAAGGGCTGCCATGGACGTGAACTTGGCAGCCATTGTTATTCACGTTTCCTTCTTCCATCCAAGGTGAGATTTAGCAAAATGTTTTTGGTGTTAAAAGTGAGGGTTGCCCGTGACTTGGTTGCTGCCATGGCCATCGTCGTGGCCCTCTCTCTCTCTCTTTAGTTCACTTTGTGGAGAAGATGAAAATGAATTCTCTCTCTTAATTTTCAGATTTGTGGTTGAAGAGGAAATGCCTCTCTCTCTCTCTTAATTCAGATTTTTATGAAGTAGTGGAGGTGTGAGTCATCCACTAAGACATAATATGCTGCCCCAATGTTGTCTTGTGCCCCACTATGGCATGGACCAATCACATTTGTCCATGTTGTAGTGGGGTCCCTTTTGTGTACTACTTAATTAATTAAAATTCCCACTTAATAATCTAATCATTGTTAATTAATCTCTAATCTCCACCAATATTTCTACACTAACTGCAATTAATTAACAAGTCGTGCACTTATTAAAAATTGGGGATTAAAAGTACTTGTCTCATATTCCAAAATAATCTTATCCTTGAATTATATGTCCATTAGTTCACAACTAATCCAATGTACAAAAATACGGGATATAACAGGAAATGTCTACGAGCCGTGTCTACTAGAGTCTTGTTTATGGTGTGTTGCGCACCACACTAATAAACAGGAGGTTACAGGGCATTTAGGAAAAATGACCATCTTTCATCTTAAGAGATCGTGCGATAGAGCTGTGTTATAAGATTTTCTCCTCCTTAATAGTGTGCTATGATTTCAGCAAAGTTGATGAAAGCAAAAGCTACCGCAGCCCAGAAGGGCAAGGCAGTGATTGCAGAAGGGCTTGAACGGGGGCCATCTACGGATATGGAGGAGAGTGAACCCAAAATAAGGCCCCACCTCGGTTTTCCCATACTTCGCCCACTTTCGAGGATTAGATATGAGCCTCAACTCTTGCTCCCGCACCCCCAGTCCCTCCTCCAGATGCCTCGGGCCAAGAGATGAGACAGGCTATTCTTTTACTGGCTCAATTAGTAGCCGCTCAAGCTCGGCAGCAGGATGTGGGCCACAGTAACAGGGGTTGGAGAAAGAGAGTTAATTCTTCAGGGTTTGATCATGAGTTTAGGGGCGCTCCGAGACAATAATTCCCTAGGCACTCAGTTCGTTCAACAACTAGTGCTCCTCCATAGTTTCTTGGACGCAAGTTTGATGGATCTACTTATTCTAGGCCACCCAGAGTCTTAGAGTTTCTAGTTCTCGGATTCAAAGTGGTTCCAGTCAGGAGAGGTCACCGGCACCACGATGTACTCAGTGTCACAAGTTACATTCTGGACCATACCGCTTGGGCTCGGATGTTTGTTATACTTGTGCTCGGCCAGGCCATCTTAGGCGCGACTGCCCATGGAGGCGTGGTAGAGATAAGGTTCGACCAATGGGGTGAGTAACTAACTCTTCATCATTGGTACGCCCTCCGAGGAAAGGCCGCAGATACCGGCAGGCTGGAATAGAGATCATAGAGGAATGCCCAGTCCAAGTGGATCCTAGCGCTATACCTATGCATTAGCTGGGCGACAGGATCTGGAGGCTCTCCCTGATATTGTCCCAGGTATATTGTCAGTTTGCTTTTATGATATGTACGCATCAATTGATTCGGGTCCTACGCCGTCATATATTACTTCTGATGTTATTGACTGTGTTGGAGTAAAAGTCTGGGCCAATCAAGAAAATTGAGATGTCTATGCTTGTTAGTGACCCAGTGATATCCAGAATAATAATTTATGAATAATTTGCTTGACCGTGTGTGGAAAATATATATACATATATTAGAGTTCTAGACAGAGTTTGGAGGCACAACTTATAAGACGAGCTTTATTATTTACATCTTTTTATGGTAAACAATTTTGTGGTGCTGAGTTGCATATTATATGTGTTTTGATATTTGTCCTATTAAGGCAGGAGATGTGTTTTCTGGGCTATGTTCATGTTTGGGATTGTTATGTTTACGAGAGAAACTCTGCCGAAATTTTCTCAGGAATCTAAAGAAAATTGCGGGGACTGTAGACAGAATTGCCGTGAAAAGAAAAAGAGGCCAGCAACGAGTGATTAAGGACGAAGCTAGCGTTTAAAATGCAGGATAAACATAGCGAGAATGCATTATACTAAGGGAATGATGAATGGGTTAGGATGGAATAAAGAACACGGGAAGAGAGAATGACGTGCTCGGAATAGAAAGAATTTTTATATACTAAGGAGGATTGAAGGGATAAGCACTCTAGAAGAAGTTGTAAGTTAGAATGTTTGCTTAGTTGCCTTCGTTTTGGGAGAAATTAAGTTATGAGATAAACTTCATGTGTATGTGTAAGCCGATGCACGACGCGCTGAATCAGATTATTAAGCTATGCCTCGCCTGAGGAATATAGTGGGAGAGACTTTCAGGTCACTATAAGCTAACCTTAATGACTTGGGCAATACTTTGAGAAGAGAGATTAGAAGAGATGTGTTCACAAAAGCTCCTTGCCTAGCAATTTGTTGACCTTATGATCGTGGTTGTGTTCTGGGTGTAGTTTAAGTTATGCCTCCGGGAATTTTCTCGGGCGATTATGCGGCAGGGATTGCTATTATAGCTATGAGGAGTAGTGAAAATGAGACAATGTGATCGGTTAAACAAAAGGATGACAAGTGATGAATGCTCAGTATATGTGATGAACGTGGTAAAAGTGTTAGAATAAAAGGAGGAAGGGTAGGAGGGAAGCCCACTAGAACAGTAACTCGATAAACAGAAGGTGGAAGAGCATCAAACCCTGTGGATCTTCTACTACTACGAAGAAATAGTAATGGGTGTCGTGAAGTGATTGAGATTTTAATCAAGCCGTGAGAGCAGTGTGGCTAATTAAATTATGATCCAAAGTACAGAATCGACTATGGAGTAAAATACCTTATGTGTGATGAACAACTTTACCCAACATCTCTTTAGAGAATTCTACAAGGACCATGAATTACCTTGTCGTCAATATGTTGAGATAGTAAGGACAGAACCGATATGGCAGTGTGAACTGATCAGAAGGGAATATGGAAGTGAATGATGGAATGAGATGGGAAGTCAAGTGCAACAGTCACCGCGAGCAAGCTACATGGATGCGAAGTTTCAGTGTCGTATAACAATTTAGGAAGCATTATACAATGAAAGCCTTAAAGGCAAAGTGCTTGACTCAGAATTTAGTAATGCTTTTACTAACAGGAAGGTGCGGCGCTAACAATAAGAGAGGGCCAAAATGAAAATGAATTATTTAAAAATGTGCAAATACTGGATGGTAGCAACTTACATTCATAAGGAAAGGATGTGTATGATCATTTAGAAGAGAAAATTTACGGATTATGCGAAACTTGAAGCTTAAAGTAGTCAAACACGAAGAAATTAAAGCCACATAGCGCAGTAACTGCAGTAAGATAGATTTGGGAGAGAAACTGGAAACGAGCAGTGGGGATAAAGAAGGAAATAAAGAGTAAACTTGTATAAGACAATTTTGTGGTACAAGTCAAGGATGAGGATGAGTCTAGAGCTGAAACAGGCATGGCAACTGTAAAGGATCACATGAGCTACCTATGAAAGTTTTTCAAAATGCTTGGTTCTCTATCGGTGTCTGAAGATCGATACATTTCAAGAAGATTTGGGGAGGACGATCCATTCTAGTAAACCTCAATTTTGGAATAAATGAACGGATAGAGCTCGTTTTCTAACTTCCCAAGGTACGTCAAGGACACACACGTTAAGCCTTCAAGAAAGATGAAAAGTCTGTAAGATGGCTTGGAATTGATGTACCAGTAGTCGTATAAAGCTTACAAAAATGAGAAAGTATTAAATCATTGGAGTGCGGGAATTTCATTCCAAAAAGATTTAGGGAAGATTATTGGGAGAATTTACGAGAACTTCTTGTTTCCCACTCAAAAGGTTTTGAGGTAGTGAAGGAAGAACTAATGTAAGCTTGACGAAGATATTAAGAAAGAATGTGAAAGTAAAAGAGATGCATTGGAAAGCGAAAGAGGGTGTGAAAACCCAAGTATACGCATTTACCTCCACACCTTTCCGAAAGTAATTCAAAGTGAGACGTCAACATTTCGAGGTATGTATGTTTTCTTCTTATGCTTTTGGGTCGTGAGTGGCCAAACTTTATTGCTATGATGTTGTGGCCCTGTGACCCATTGTTATTATGGGCTATTGTAACAGGATGGTAGTGCCATATTACCGGGGAAACTCTGGCAAACATTTCGTAGAATTCCCAAGAACTTAACATTCGAGGACGAATGTTCTAAAAGGGGGAAATAATGTTACACCCCGAAAATGTTTCCGTTAATGTACAATGGATAGAATAACAAAGTGGACGAAGGATACAATGTTTCAATAAGTAATAAATAGTATTTGATGATCCAAATTGAGATTTCAAAGACATTCGAAGCAAGAGAAGAAAGTTTGCCAAGAAAGGCAAGGTTTACATTATGTATCGAAAAGGATTTATGAGTAATGAGTTAGTGATGACTTAATGATACCTTAGAGAAGAGTTATAACGCCCCTTGGATTGCTAATGAGGTGTTAAGAAGGTTCCATAAGGTTTGGAGATCAAACGGGTCGACGAGAACGAATTCCGGGAAGTTGGGCAACATACGGTCCAACATACGGACCATATAAAGCATACTGGCCGTATGTTAGGCCGTATATTCTGCCCAGAATGGGGACTTGCACTGGACCAAAGATACGGCCATATATACGGTCCATATAAAAGATACGGACCGTATGTTGGTCCGTGGAACTTAGTCGGGACAAATTTTAAAATTTGATATAAGGACCCAATCTCATTTAATTCATTTCAATTTCTCATTCCACACTTCAAGAACTCTCTAGAAAGATCTCCATCCTTCTTCCACAAGAATTCAAGAGAAATTTATGATCAACTTCATAAAACCAACAAAACCAAGTGTAAGAAATTCATTGGAGTTCATCCAAGTCAAAAAATCCCATTGGAAGTGAACTAGGGTTTTGACTCAAGTGAAGTATTTACACTCAAAGCTCATTCCTACACTATCTAAGGTAAGTTTTATGATCATTCCATGTTGTTTAAGATATTGAGAGGTTGAAAGACTTAGATTATGAACGGAAATAGAAAATGGGTTACAAAGATGGGAATAATGAGATTTTGAGTAGTAGCTTGGAATTAGTCATGATTCTTGATATGTTGTAATTATGATTATGTTATAAATGATATTAAATACATGGGATAAGAATTATATGTGAGTAAATGTAATAGTGAACTATGGCCTTGATTATGGAGGAAATGAAGTGAAATTTTGAAACGTGGATAATGTAGAGTGAATGAAGATTGTTGGTTATAATTATGTGAATGTTATTATAGATGTTTGGGAGTTGATATATGATGTGAGGAAAGTTGTTTAAACGAAGGAAATGCTGCCCAATTTTCTCTAGCTTTAATCAAGTAAGCTTAAGCTATCGATTATCTAATGTTAGTACAAAACTCCATTGAAGGTAGAAACGAGAACATTGGAGAAGAACGTTCATGCGATAGAATAGCTAAACGAAATGGTATGTAAGGCTAATCCCTCCTTTTCTAAGGCATGAATCTTATGACATGATTTTTCCTTATTCTCCATGATCTTCTTATATTCCGGAAATTATGAGTCTATGTTCATAAAGAGCCTTATATGAAACGAAGTAAGAGATACGTTATGAGTATGATAATGATATGATGCTTCTACAAAGCTAATTATCCAAGTTATGATTAATTGATGTCGTTCTTTATGCTACACTCACCTTATATGCTAATTCCTTCAAGGTGAGGCAGAATGTTGATAAAACTCCATAATGGAATTGGGGGTTCACGACCTTATGTTACCCCGATAAAATATGATTATCTTTGAGTTCCTATACATGAATCATGATGAGAGATGATGATGATAATGATGCTATGACGAGTTCGAATTTCGTATTCTTATGATCTCATGAATGTTGCTTCTTGTTGTTGGTCTCACCTCATGTATTTAGTTCCTTCAAAGTGAGACATGATGATTATGATTATTCCATAACCTCGTCGGAGGTCCCCGACCTTACGTCACTCCGATAGATTGATAGCTTATATTTGAGCTCTCATGCATGCATTTACTTATGTATATGTAAAATTACACCGTGTCTATATGGCACGGGCAGCACCACTAGTTGGCAGCATGAGATTGTACCCCGGACGCGGGAGGCCTGGACGCGGGATAATGATTATCACACCGTGCCTATATGGTCGAGCAGCTTATACATATATGCATACATGATATGATGATGATTATGGAGTAAGCCAACATGCATTATTTCTTTTATAATTTATAGTCAGTTACTGGTTGCTGCTCATTTGATGCTTCATTATTTTTTTGATGTATTGTTATTGTTGATGACTAACATACTCAGTACAATGTTCATACTGACGTCCGTTTTCTCTGGACGCTGTGTTCATGCCCACAGGTAGATAGGGAGACGGTGCAGATCCATAGAAGCTATCAACAGATTTACAGGAGCACTCTATTATTTTGGAGGTGCCATTTGATTTATTATTTTGTGTACATATTTGGGCACGGCGGGATCCTGTCCCGTCCATATGTCTAGTACTCTAGTAGAGGCTCGTAGATACCTATGTGTGGGTAGTATTGTCTCACAATGTCCTTATTGTATATATATATATATATATATATATATATATATTATTTTGATAGCCGAAGGGCTTATGTATATAAAGGTAAGCATGTTTCAAATGAAAATGGTTTTCCTATGATTATGAGCACAAGAATAATGAAGAAACCTATAATGAGTATGATAAGTAATAGAATGAGTGGTGTACGGTGGTTAGCCTCGGGTTCCCGTCATGGCCCCTAGTCGGGTCGTGACACTCAATCCTATTATTGTCCTCGCGTATCTCAACCTTTTGTGCCTTTGCTCATATTCACGTAACTCAAATCTGAAATGTTCTCTATAACTCGAATTAATTGAACCACAACATTGATTTACCATTCCGAACGTCCCAATTGTCAAACTGGAACGCCTCTAACTATTCATGTGATTTACCCTTTTCATTCGATCACTCAACTAAATAGCAGTGTCCGCAGTAGAAAGAACTAGTTGAAACTAACGCCACATGTACAAGGCTCTCAACCCTAATCCAATATTAGATACAACACTCTATAGCTCCTTGGGTACTAAACTTCACACTTGTTCAATACTAGATCCCTTTCCTTAATCAACCACTGACTCACTACATAACCAAACATACCTACTCAACATTGAACCTTTATATATACTTTATCATGCATAACCGCAGCGTAAACCTCAAATCAACTAGATCTTGATCCCACGACTTCCTTATCATTTTTTTAAACATGACGAATCGGGGAACATACTCCTTACTGAATCACCAGGACTACTACTTCCCGATATCTTAAGTCTCCATAAGTAACCTTTATTTTTGATCTAGAACCAATAACCGCTTCCTTGTAAGAACCCCCAAAATGCTATTATATGGTCGCGTCGAAGCCCAACTTAAATTTCCACGATCGAAAATGATATCCACCCATGTACAAATTACAACCTTAACCTGACGAGCACGTTAGATATCAATTGTACCCTTCCTAGTAATGGAGATTATTCTATCCAAGTCCTCTTCTTTACGCCTCCATCCCATTAACACGAAAAGTACTCATACCAAAATTACCCTAAGAAATCTTAGTTCGTTACACGTTTTCCTCAAAAGTCGTCCTTTATGTCCTTATCCTCAACTTCTCTTCTTTATTACACACAACCACTATACTTTTACCAAATCTGATGATCCTTACTGAACTTAAACTCGTTCCCGCATATTGACATTTACTACCTTGCCACTGATGAATCATTGACCTGCCATTGGTACACCCGTTCCATGCAAACCATCATATTCGCTGATGAAGTTGAATCTTTTCCCATAACCAATCATATCATCAAATAAATCACTCTTGTTAAGCCATAAATGCACCTTTGCCCCTTCCGGGCAACCCAATAATGAAAACATATAGATCATGTAACTCTTTGTACCATCTTTCTTATTTCTCAAGAAACCCCCACTATAAATGAGTATTAACCACGATCCCAGACAACTGAAACCTTAAGCTATACTTAGAAACTGAACTTGGTCACGCGTCCGAATCAGGATGGCACATCTCATACCATACCAAGCCACGTCATAATGAAACCGCTCGCATAAGAATTTAAGCAAGAGTTTCCACCCTCCATGGGTAATTTAAGATAAAGACATTCAGATACCAATTTGAATTAACTAGATACCAATTCGAATGAAGTAGCACGAAGCAAAGAAAGAATTGAAAGTTTCCTAAACGCTCATAGCCTCTCAAAGAACTGGTTTGACTAGTACAAGAGCAACTAAGTAAATATCTAGGAAATACTTGTCTCAAATGCTAAAACAACTGTCTGAATGGAAGAAAATAAAGACAAGGATAGAGGAGTCTCCAGGCCGCGATCCATCAGATGCTCACCCTCAATACTCGCAAGCCAGGCTTCGGCATTCAATCTCGGAAGTAGAAGCGGAGCCTTTCTCAAACCCTACACCCCGAAAAGGAGCGTAGCAAGGTAGCCTCTGTACAAACAACACGTACTGAGTAGCCATCACATGCCGACAACAATTAGTTAACATATATAAAGAAAGAGACTGAAGAATAGACATTCTCACAATAAAGTGTAAGACATAAAAACACATCCAAGAATAATAGCTCAAGTACCGAAATATCCAAGAAATCCCAATGAATTATATCTAGATATAACCTATGGTGAAGCACTTAAACCCAAGTCTTGCCATGTTTTCCACAAGTACTCCGAATAACCAAAATCTCTAGTATCGCCAAACATATTATCCAAAACCTCAAGTCTTTCCCTAGAAGGAAGTCTCTAATCCTCGAATCCGTTAATTCCCAAGTATAACTTAATCAGACACACGGCGATCTCAAATTAGTAACCAAACAGGAAGTCAATGTTCACAAACACCGTACAAATACAATAAATAACCACAACCAAAGATCAAATGTATGAGTGAATGAAATATGAATGCAATGCAATGATACACATGCTTCAAACGGATGATGTCTACGCTCCGACAGTCAAGAACCATGGGGGCCCGCGAAGCATATATACCTACTGCAGCCCACGGCCCAATCCAGTCAGTGTTCCAAAACGTGCAACCCGATTCTAGTTTGTGTTGCGGTACGTGCAACCCGATCCCAGTCACTATTGCGGTACGTGCAACTCGATCCTAGTCAGTGTTGCGAAACGTGAAGCCCGATTATAATATTTATATAGATATGAATGCATGCATGATATCAATGAATGATGACAACATATCAAATCAATCGTGCCACAGGTGGACACATCTCTCAATATCAACAACAAGTCTTCCTCTGTCCAAGGTAATACCAATACGCGATGGATAGTTGTATCTCAATCATGATAAGATGACTAAGCCTCTAATCCCAATATAGGTATAAATGAATGTATGCATGTTAGCAACACCAACAAGAATATAAGAACCAACTGTGAAACTCATGGACAAATATCCCAATCACAATATCCATATCATAACTTACTTTCCCTTTCTACAATGTCAACGTGATAAATATGCTCTCCAAATCATAAGACAATCACTAAGCATCAACTCTGAAATCAATCACGTGGTGACAAGCCAACAAACCACAATAAGGCAAAAACTCAATAGAACACAATAAAGCGATAAGCCATAGTCAATAACAATAACAACCTAAGAATCCATCCCAACTTCATACCCGAAGGTGTAACTGTCACACCCCAATCTTGGGGAGGCATGATTGGCAACCAGCATCTTACGGAAACCGAGTGAACCAGCTGATAACTCGTATCCTCTATGTATCAAACGACAAAATAAGGCCAAGAAGGCCAACAATGAGTATAATATCATGTATATGTATATATATATAATAGGCCTGCGACGTCAACATATCCACTAACAAAACATAACTGAACTGTACATAGGAATTTGTCTGCAAAGCCTCTATGAACATGACTAAAGTACATAAGTCGGGATAGGGCCCCTAACATACCCTTAACACAAAATACATATACAACCCAGACTCGACAATGCTCCAGGAAGAAGTGGAGCCTACCAATCAAAACTAGTACCTGAAAGCCGCCTACTGTGGAAGATCCCCGTCCCATCTGTCTACACCTGCGGGCATGAACACAACGTCTACAAGAAAGGACGTCAGTACGAATAATGTACCGAGTATATAAGGCGGAAATGTAATACAATAAATATATACTGCAAGAAGAAAGAGAAGAGTCAACTTGGCACTTCTAACTCACTAATGAGAATCCAGTACACATACATACATATATATATATATATCCATACTCTCATATCTTCAACTACACCTGCGTATAATAATAATAATGTGATCTTGACCTACGTATCCTCCTGGTAACATCTGGCCAACTGATCAATGGTAATTGCCTAACCATCCATAGGACGGTGGTAATAACTGCCTGTCCGATTATCGCCCAACGGTAGAGCGCAACTGCCCAACTGATCAGTGGTAACTGCCCGACCGACCGTAACACAGTGGTAATAACTGCCCATCCGATTATCGCCCGATGGTAGAGCGCGACTGCCCGACTGATCAGTGGTAACTACTCGACCGGCCGTAGCACGATGGTAACTACATAGCTGACTAACTGGTCGTAGACCAGTGGTAAACACATATCTGCCCAACTGGCCGTAGCCCGGTGGTAACATCTGCCCGACTGGTCGTATACCAGTGGTAATTTATAATCGACATCATAACCAAACTTCTACAAGTAATCTCTATACACTTCCCATGGTCATCACTTTACCCGTAGGGTATACATAACCACATGAAACTTATAAGAACTGCTCAGGCTAGTAATACTTCTTCCCGCTTGACTAGACAATAACCAACTCTTAAGATACAACATAAACCTCTCTTCGAACATTAAATACCTCATTTGGGATCCCCTACTAGCACTTTATTCATGTCCTATAAAACATTCCTTAAGAACATGTTCCTAAACTCGTAGGATTATTATTAGGGAACCATCATCATGAACACATCTCACCTTGAAGGAGAAAAATAGTAAGGTGAGATCAACATCAATAGCCATGAAAAAAGCTCAATAGTATCACCAGAACATCGGGAACTGTAAGCTTTGGTATTTTAGAAATAGGGTTATTGAGGATATCATATATAGGTTCACAACAAAGGGATCATGCCATAAGAAAGAAGAGGGTTTAGCCTTAACATACCTGGAAGCTTACTTTCCGACTTTCCAACCTACCTCCTTGCTTGCAATCTACTTAAGATCGTTCGTAGTCTCGTAATCTACATACAAAACCATTCATACAATTGTTAGGCTCACCATCATACACTTGTCTTAAGCCTTCAATTTATATCCATTTAAAATCTGCCGAAATTCGGGCACCATGACCCCTGTTTATATGCCGAGCCCGAAATCGTAATACCACAACCAACAATAGTACAAATATCAACAATGCCATTATCCATACTAATATATTCCATAAAATACCCCACACGATATTTTTCAAATTTCTCAACTAACAAATTCATTATACGATCATTTAATATCTTTGCCTCCGTAACTAAGCTTAATTCAGTATTAATAAGGAAAGATTCATAGCTTTCACCCACTAGAACTGCAATTTCTTCAATTATCACCTTGAATCCAAGCCATGTTTCATCGCAATACGATTTTATAATCACAACTATATGCTGTCCGGACTTAATCTGGAGATTTCACTTACTTCGTGGTAAAATTTGGTGAATGGAATTGGGGAAGAGTTCCAGAATATTTGGGAACTTTAGAGGGGTGTTTGGTCTGCAAATAAGGTGGTAAACCCCCTTTTATACTTTCCTAGAGTCGGTTAGCACTGACTCAAAAATTCTCAGCGCGATCGCGCTGCCTTGTGGCGCGTTCGTGCTGAGTTGCTGGGTTCTCCTCTGCGCGTTCGCGCCACCTTCTTGTCACGACCGACTAGGGGCCGTGACGAGTACCCGATACTTGTACCGAGCACCCCTTCGCTATCCTGTATGAACAGTGGCACATTTTTTTTTTCATTAACATTAGCAGTAAACTTTCTAATATCGCGTTACACCGGGACGCGAACCATTCAAAATACAATACGTTTAACTGTACATAGCTGACTGTGTATATCTGTCTACGAGCCTCTAGATATAGTACCTTTATACATAGAAAGGGCCGAGTACTGTCGCGCCGAAAATACATACACAAAATAGTACCAATGATATGAGGCTCCGGAACAATTGGAGCGCTGTCAACACTGCTGGTAAGGCTTCTAAGGATCAAGTCCACCCGTCTGCTGACCTGCGCGGCATGAAACGCAGCGTCCACAAGAAGGGACGTCAGTACGAATAATGTACCGAGTATGTAAGGCATGGAAAACAATGCAAGCAGTAACATAGAGTACAATAAAAAATAATATCACGGAGCCATAGGGCGTATAACGAGGCAAGAACGTAACCTGTACATAGGAAGGCCCCTCTTTAGGTCGGCTGTCATGTAGGCTTGTCTTTTCATCTTTGAAACGTTTCTTTTCATGGGCATAGGAGTCAACATTTTTATATTTCTTATTCTCGTGTGCAGAAAACAGTACGTTTCAATAACGGTATCTTTCATTCACATTTACAGACGCCGAATACATCGGCTCTCCCAACCCCCTCCCCAACGGTGACCCAACACATTACATTACATATGTATCATACATCATATATATATGTATACAGTCGCCGCGTACGGCTCTTCACATATCCCGTGTCCGGGCATCCCGCATCCAGGATGGAATCCAGCTGAATCAGGTGGTGATATAACAGTGGCCCTTCCCTTTTCCCCATACACGCATCCATATACATTTCTTATATATAATTTACTTTATCTTATATATATATACATATCCATACACATATACCCATTTTATATACATATATCATATAATCACACGAGAGAGCCAAGGAAAATCACGTATTCATCGGAGTGACATAAGGTCGGCGATCTCCGATTACACTATGGAATGCTAGTGATAGCTTTGTCTAACCTTGAAGGAACAAGTAATTTTAAGGCGAGACTATCAACGGAGAATAGTGTTACAGTAACCGTAGAATGAAATCGTGGGCATTATAGATGACAGTCATAGGATTTGGAGTCTTAGAAAATAAAGTTATAACTAGAAGATATAAATACGATTTAGAAAATTATTTTATCAATTTCATATTTACATTGGATCCTTAGCTTAGAAATCTCAGTCATAGGATCGTTCCGGTCGTACTTATCAAGCGCATTCTCTTGTCTGACATTGTCGTTATCATTATCCCGTAGAAACACTCTTGTTATAGTATTCATAGTACTTTACCATTCGGTGACAAGATCGGGATCAAAGGTCCCCTTTGAATTCACCTTAAGTAAGTCAACCAAGACTATAGGGGAATCCGAGAGTAACGGGCCCACCTCGGGCTGGATGAGGTAGCGTATACGATTTACGTATGTTACGCGTTATAGCGTTACTTGTGAGGGTCTTAGGGTAATCGGGTCCCATTTATACAAGTTCTAAGGGTGTAGGAGGTTTTTCCAACAATTTGCACACTTTCTAGTTCAATTCTATTGAACAAAAGGTAGAAAACTTTAGGTGCGGATTCCGGGGAACCGGGTTGTCCCCGAGGCTCGTACCCAACTTATTACAACTAAGACATGCCATAGAAAGAAGGGTGAAGCCTTACATACCTCTTTCCGCTTCTTTTGCTATTCCGAATTCACGTCGCAATCTCGTCAAAATCTGCAAATTGGTCATGTTTACCAAAACTCTTATTACGATTCTTAGAGTTAGAATCTTAAGGAAACACTTGGCTACCGAAATTTCGGCAGCATTTCCTCTGTAAATACACCATCCTCAATATTCAACACAACCAAATTTTCATCAATCACAATCTGGGAATTCAAACCCGGCCAAACTATTAACATAATTCAACAATCACACTAGCAATTCACATATTCCATTCAATATGCATGATCTCAATTTACTACTTTCTTCAAAACCTTCCGACTTCAATGAACACCATAGCAACCTTACAATATATATTCCATCAACATCATGCTAATATCATTACATGCTATCCATGCAAGAACATTATTTTTTTTCAATATACACAATCTTCCAATTGCCAATGCTTCACCAACTTATCAAGTCTTCACTTACAAATGTGAAATCTACAACACAACAACTAAAATATTAAATATAACTTGCTCATTATTTCTCAATAATTCAACACATATACATGGTTACATATGCCATATACACTGCCACATACACCATGCACACACACACGGCTCCAACATGTACACACCACTACAATCTCTCCAAACTCATTCAACTTCCAATTTCCACATATCATTCACAACAATAACAACCAAACACTAATTAAAATAATTGAAGCATGACTCCTACACATAAATATGTATGCACGGCCATGTACTATATTTCTCTCCTTCATGAATTTCATCTATTTTAGCATACTACAACACATATAAACCATGTATAACACATAAAACAAGATTAGAGTTCACCTTTCTTCTTCAACTTCTCACTTGACCACAACTTGGTAACTTGAATGATTATGAATCTTTCTTGCTACAAAAACAACTCCACCTTGTCAAGCACCCTTTACTTGGTAGAAAATGAATTTTGGAGAATTTTTGCAAATTTTTCTTGGGAATTTTCTCTTGGCCGAAAGGCCCTAGTTGTTTTTCTCTTCTTTCTCTTGTTCTTGCTTGATCTTGAAATTTCTAGAGAATGCTAGCAAAAGATGACTTAGTCATCTATTTAATTTCCATGAATTAATTTAACTTGGGCCTAGCCCATGCCCTATGGCCGGTTGGGCCTTTGGCTTTCTTGCAAATTTTTCAAGCCCAATTATTTTGGCTAATTCTTGTAATTCATGAAAACAATTTTTCCGAATTCCAAATTTGCCCTTCGTCTTTCCTCCATATTCCCACGAGTCATATTGCGAATTTCCCTTTATGCCCTTGACCTTCCTCATTAATTCCGCTTCTAAATTTTTCATAAGCAACTTGTACACCAAACAAGATCAAAATTATATCTTGCTCTTAATCTCCCGCAATTACCTTAAATTATCTTAATACGAAAAATGCGGGATATAACATCCTCCCCTCCTTTAGAACATTCGTCCTCGAATGTTAAACTAGCCTCATAGTGTACCGTAACACTTCGGGGAGGTCTCCTCTGTAGATATCTCACATATCGCTTAACATATCCATTCTAGGAGCTTAGGTTGCCTTCAAATCATAGGCCAATTGATTTAACTCCAAATGCTGGCTCTGCGTTAACAAGTCCCTCTTGTTCGTTCTTGAATAGTCATAGTCCATTTCAGGTCTAACATGTCCGCCTCTTCTGCTAGCCTAGTCCATCTCCGCCTACATGGCTTCTATAGGGTTCCTGACCACTCCACACACTCTAATTTACATTAGACTACCCAATTTCACAGTCGTCTCTTGTTCCCACATTTATGAAATTTTCAGCATATTTCCCAGGGGGTCACCCATCATGAAATTACTCCCACCTGAGCACGCTTAACCTTGAAACTTCAATGCATTTCAGTGTCTCGGTATTAGTATTTTTACCTCCGCTTTCCCGTACTACCTATATCATATAAAATGGGGCAAGTTGGGGTCTCGGTAGTTTCGAAATGTCCGCGTAACACGTATTTTCCTTTATTTACAGTTCTGACCTTCGCAATTTCCAGTATTCGCCTTTTACCTGTGCGTATGGCCACTTTTCGTCCAAATTCCCGAATTCTCAATATGTTCAGTAATACAGAGGACAGTATAGGGTAAAATAAAATCTGGGTTAATTAACACACGCTTATCATAGAAAATATTGAAAAAGTACCTGTGGCCGCGTCTGCGGAAGGTTCAGGGTCCTGTCGGCCTGTCAGTGCATATAGGCGGTGCGGAGGACCGGCTGAACTAGGTGCTCCTCCTCTACCTCGGCCGCGGCCCGCTGGAGCCTGAGAAGTCTGTCCACGAGGGCGCACGGTCGACGACAAACCGATCGCTGATCCGGCTGGCTGAGTTTGGCCTCCTCCATCCTTTAGTGGGCAATCACGTACAAATTGGTCAGTCCGACCACAGGCAAAACAACCACCGATGTCTAGGTAGCACTGCCCAGAGTGTGGCTTGCCACACCGAGCACATCGTGGTGGGGGAAGCCCCGTCCTGCTAGAATCGGCTCTGTACCAGAGTCTTGAAGCCTTAGAGCCTTGTCCTGTTCCTGAATTGGTAGGTCGGTCAAATCCCCATTCCGCAAATCGAGGAGGTGCACTGGCCGCTGGTTGGCCCGAATACCCAGATTGCTCTTGTGCCTGCCCCCCTCTATACTCGCTCCTACCCCTGGAAAATCTGCCTTTTTTTCTGGAACCCCTATCTGGATAGCTCTCCTCTCTCCGTGTCTGATACTGCTCTTCCAGATTTTGGGCATGGGCCTGGATGCGGGTAATAGTCATCCCGTCCTGGAGTGAGGCCGTCAAACACTCCTTAACCAAATGTGGCCCTAGCCCACTTACAAACCGGTGCATATGGTCTCCCCTATCAGCTATCAGGGCGGGGGCATACCTGGCTAGCGAGTTGAAACGAAGACTGTATTCCCGAACACTCATATTTCCCTGTCTAAGGTTCAGGAACATATCGGCTCGAGCTCGTCGAACCTCTGGCAGTAAGAAATGTCGTAGAAATGCCTCCGTAAACTCCTGCCAGACCGGGGGAGGGGCATTTACTCCCCTAGAGGATATCCAACTGTTATACCACAATACTGCTACATCCCGCAACCTATACGATGCCAATTCTACTGACTCTGTATCTGAAGCATGCATTATCCCCAGAGTCCTCAACATTTCATCTATAAAGCTCTGCGGGTCTTCCTCTGGTTTTGACCCATAAAACTCTGGCGGCTTCAGGGTAATGAAGTCACGGGCTCTTGCACTTACCGCCCTATCTCCCGGATCTGCATCTCGCCGCTGAGCCTGTGTGGCGACTAACTGGGTCAGTAACTGGATGGCCTCTGCCACTTGCTGGCCCGGAACTGCTGGCGGCGGAACTGGAGGTGCGGGGGCTGGAGATGGAGCTCTTCCCTGCTCCGCCAGTGTAGGGGGAATAGGAACAGTCTGAGGGGGAGCTTCATTGTGAGATTCTTCTTCGTCTAGCTCCCGTTCAACTCTGCGGGCCGCCACCCCCTTGGCTTTCTCGGCCGTCGTAGCCTTTCTCTTCGGCGGCATTACTGAAACCATAACATCGGTTTTAGAAAAGGAGCATGGAAGCCTGGTAACATAGCTCTATCGCACGATTTCAGAATACAAAGAAGGTCACATTTCCTAAATGCCCCGTAGCCTCCTGTCTATAAGTATGGCGCGCTACACACCCATAGACAAGACTCTACTGGACACGGCTCGTAGACAAACCCTAGGACCGAACTGCTCTGATACCACTCCTGTCACGACCGACTAGGGGCCGTGACGAGTACCCGATACTTGTACCGAGCACCCATTCGCTATCCTGTATGAACAGTGGCACATTTTTTTTTTCATTAACATTAGCAGTAAACTTTCTAATATCGCGTTACACCGGGACGCGAACCATTCAAAATACAATACGTTTAACTGTACATAGCTGACTGTGTATATTTGTCTACGAGCCTCTAGACATAGTACCTTTATACATAGAAAGGGCCGACTACTGTCGCGCCGAAAATACATACACAAAATAGTACCAATGATATGAGGCTCCGGAACAATTAGAGCGCTGTCAACACTGCTGGTAAGGCTTCTAAGAATCAAGTCCACCCGTCTGCTGACCTGCGCGGCATGAAACGCAGCGTCCACAAGAAGGGACGTCAGTACGAATAATGTAGCGAGTATGTAAGGCATGGAAAACAATGCAAGCAGTAACATAGAGTACAATCAATAATAATATCACGGAGCCATAGGGCGTATAACGAGGCAAGAACGTAACCTGTACATAGGAAGGCCCCTCTTTAGGCCGGCTGTCATGTAGGCTTCTCTTTTCATCTTTGAAACGTTTCTTTTCATGGGCATAGGAGTCAACATTTTTATATTTCTTATTCTCGTGTGCAGAAAACAGTACGTTTCAATAACGGTATCTTTCATTCACATTTACAGACGCCGAATACATCGGCTCTCCCAACCCCCTCCCCAACGGTGACCCAACACATTACATTACATATGTATCATACATCATACATATATGTATACAGTCGCCGCGTACGGCTCTTCCCATATCTCGCATCCGGGCATCCCGCGTCCAGGATGGAATCCAGCTGAATCAGGTGGTGATATAACAGTGGCCCTTCCGTTTTCCCCATACACGCATACATATACATTTCTTATATACAATTTACTTTATCTTATATATATATACATATCCATACACATATACCCATTTTATATACATATATCATATAATCACACGAGAGAGCCAAGGAAAATCACGTATTCATCGGAGTGACATAAGGTCGGCGATCTCCGATTACACTACGGAATGCTAGTGATAGCTTTGTCTAACCTTGAAGGAACAAGTAATTTTAAGGCGAGACTATCAACGGAGTATAGTGTTACAGTAACGGTAGAATGAAATCGTGGGCATTATAGATGACAGTCATAGGATTTGGAGTCTTAGAAAATAAAGTTATAACTAGAAGATATAAATACGATTTAGAAAATTAGTTTATCAATTCATATTCACATTGGATCCTTAGCTTAGAAATCTCAGTCATAGGATCGTTCCGGTAGTACTTATCAAGCGCATTCTCTTGTCTGACATTGTCGTTATCATTATCCCGTAGAAACACTCTTGTTAGAGTAGTCATAGTACTTTATCATTCGGTGACAAGATCGGGATCAAAGGTCCCCTTTGAATTCACCTTAAGTAAGTCAACCAAGACTATAGGGGAATCCGAGAGTAACGGGCCCACCTCGGGCCGGATGAGGTAGCGTATACGATTTACGTATGTTACGCGTTATAGCGTTACTTGTGAGGGTCTTATGGTAATCGGGTCCCATTTATACAAGTTACAAGGGTGTAGGAGGTTTTTCCAACAATTGGAACACTTTCTAGTTCAATTCTATTGAACAAAAGGTAGAAAACTTTAGGTGCGGATTCCGGGGAACCGGGTTGTCCCCGAGGCTCGTACCCAACTCATTACAACTAAGACATGCCATAGAAAGAAGGGTGAAGCCTTACATACCTCTTTCCGCTTCTTTTGCTATTCCGAATTCACGTCGCAATCTCGTCAAAATCTGCAAATTGGTCATGTTTACCAAAACTCTTATTAGGATTCTTAGAGTTAGAATCTTAAGGAAACACTTGGCTACCGAAATTTCGGCAGCATTTCCTCTGTAAATACACCATCCTCAATATTCAACACAACCAAATTCTCATCAATCACAATCCGGGAATTCAAACCCGGCCAAACTATTAACATAATTCAACAATCATACTAGCAATTCACATATTCCATTCAATATGCACGATCTCAATTTACTACTTTCTTCAAAACCTTCCGACTTCAATGAACACCATAGCAACCTTACAATATATATTCCATCCACATCATGCTAATATCATTACATGCTATCCATGCAAGAACATTATTTTTTTTCAATATACACAATCTTCCAATTGCCAATGCTTCACCAACTTATCAAGTCTTCACTTACAAATGTGAAATCTACAACACAACAACTAAAATATTAAATATAACTTGCTCATTATTTCTCAATAATTCAACACATATACATGGTTACATATGCCATATACACGGCCACATACACCATGCACACACACACGGCTCCAACATGTACACACCACTACAATCTCTCCAAACTCATTCAACCTCCAATTTCCACATATCATTCACAACAATAACAACCAAACACTAATTAAAATAATTGAAGCATGACTCCTACACATAAATATGCATGCACGGCCATGTACTATATTTCTCTCCTTCATGAATTTCATCTATTTTAGCATACTACAACACATAAACCATGTATAACACATAAAACAAGATTAGAGTTCACCTTTCTTCTTCAACTTCTCACTTGACCACAACTTGGTAACTTGAATGATTGTGAATCTTTCTTGCTCCAACAACAACTCCACCTTGTCAAGCACCCTTTACTTGGTAGAAAATGATTTTTGGAGAATTTTTGCAAATGTTTCTTGGGAATTTTCTCTTGGCCGAAAGGCCCTAGTTGTTTTTCTCCTATTTCTCTTGTTCTTGCTTGATCTTGAAATTTCTAGAGAATGCTAGCAAAAGATGACTTAGTCATCTATTTAATTTCCATGAATTAATTTAACTTGGGCCTAGCCCATGCCCTATGGCCGGTTGGGCCTTTGGCTTTCTTGCAAATTTTTCAAGCCCAATTATTTTGGCTAATTCTTGTAATTCATGAAAACAATTTTTCCGAATTCCAAATTTGCCCTTCGTCTTTCCTCCATATTCCCACGAGTCATATTGCGAATTTCCCTTTATGCCCTTGACCTTCCTCATTAATTCCGCTTCTAAATTTTTCATAAGCAACTTGTACAACAAACAAGATCAAAATTATATCTTGCTCTTAATCTCCCGCAATTACCTTAAATTATCCGAATGCGAAAAATGCGGGATATAACACTTCTGGCATGTTCGCGCCACCTTCTAGCGTGTTCGCGCAGGGTTAATTCCCTGCTCTGACAGCCCATCTTAAAATGCTCATAATTCTCTCTTCCGACATCGGATTGACACGCGGTTTGTTGTGTTGGAAACTACACTTCATGAACTTCACTTTAGGCTTTTACTTTGCTTCAATACTTCACATATACTAAGAGATATTCTTTCTCCAAGTTGGGCTAAAATTGCCCTTCATATTTTCTCCACAGTTCCAACAAACTTAATTTCCTTAAATCACTTGTCCTTCGATGCTTCCATAGCCTAATATATGAACTTAAACCCTCACAACCATAAGATAAGCACATATATCCTTACATACCTCTTGAAAGGCAACTCGAATCTCAACATATAAAACTACGGGGTGTAACATCCTCCCTCACTTTAAAAACATTTGTCCTCGAATGTTAAACTCTTAGGGATCTCTATAGAAATTTCTGCAGGGTTTCCTCGGTAACTATAATACTACCAACCTATGATGCAGCAAGCTAAAATACATAATACTGCACCGTCTACCATAAGTATTAATAACTGTTTAGCCACACATAAATTTTAATTATACCTGTATCAACATAGGGTAGCTACTCTTGATTCTGATGCCTAGTCAAAGCATATATGCGGTTCTGACCTCCGCCAGAGCAAGACGCTCCACCTCTACCTCTGCCTCTGTTAACTGAAGTCTGAGGGCCTTGTTCTGGGAAGTGTACCGAGGGAGCTGAAGCTGGTACTGATTCAGTGGGCCGAGCCATAACACCTCTATCATTCATTGGGCCATCCCTCATATAGTGACCTAAAGCTCCACATGTATAACATGCATCAGAACCCTGATGACATCGTCCAGAATGGGCTCTACTACATTGTTACACCTCAGAATTTCAGGTTGTGGCGCGGTAGATAGACTAACGCAAGCTATGATTTTTATGGTGACCCTACAAGTACGAAAGGATACTTAATGGCTTTAATTAAGATTCCAAAGATTCTTGAGGAGAGAGAAGAGAGCTCGTTAGAGAAAGTTAAGACAGGGAGTGTATTATCCCGTGTACAAGTATACCAACAGGTATTCCTGGTAATTTACAGGACTATAAGTTGAATGGATCAAATTGACGAAATCTGAACTAAATCAGGAAAAGTCTGCAGACACCAGTCACTATCGACGGGCCGTCGACAAGTCGACGGACCATCGACGTGTACCGTCCCTGTGTTTCTGCAATCAGACATTTGCAGGTGGGAGTCGACGGAGCAAGTCAACAGGACGTCGACACGTCGATGGGTCATCGACCCGCTCGTCAAACCTCTTCTCTGGAACCTTCCAGTTTCAGCTATAAATAGACAAGTCATGCTCTAAATTTTCAGATTCCATTTTCTCTCTAAGTCTTGAAAGCTCTAGAATATTCCCCACATCATATTATGATATATCCAAGGGAAATCAAGGGTTAAACACCAAGAATTAGTAAAATCATGTGTGTGGATGCTCACTATGGTTTGTGGAGATCAAGAAGTCCTTTTGTATTGAAGTGGGGTTTTTCTCCAAGGGAAGTATTGTCATCCAAAGTCCATTCCTACATATTCAAAGGTGAGTTTTATGTTCAATTCATTTTATTGAGAATATTGAGTGGTTGAAAGACTTGAATTATGGAAGGAAGAAGAATATAGAGTGCAAATATGGAAATAGTGATATTCTTGAGTAGTGACTTGACTTGAATTATAGTTCTTGACATGTTAGGAGTACAATCTTATGGGGAATAATACGAATGATGTTAAAGAAGTAATATATGAGAAGGAATAGGGTGTTGTATTATAGTTGTTGTTGTAGATGAGTTTGAAGGCGGGATTGAGAAGTAAGCAATATTTACCTTGAAGAGCCTATTGATTGTGATATTCTGGATGTCCTTATTGATGTTTAGGAGTTGCCTTATTTTATGGAAGAAGATACCGAAACATAGGAAATGTCGCCAAATTTTCATTAACTCTTAGTTGCTTTAGCTTGAGCTTAAGTATGTTTCCGGTTGTCTAATCTTAGTACAAATTCTCTTGAAGGTAGAGGCGCGAGCTTGAAAGGGAGAACAATTAGATGATAGAGTTAAAGAGATACACAGGTATGTGAGGCTATTTCCCTTCTTTCAAAGGCATGACTCTTACATTCTGATTTATTCCCGATATTCCTATGACCTTCTCACATCTTTAACGATAAAAGTTAAAGATCCTTAAGTGCCCCTTATGAAATAGAGATGAGATATATTCTATGATAATGATGATGATGATGATGCTTGCATGAGATGGATAGTCCTATGTTTATGATTTCATTGATGTTAATTCTTAGATCACCTTATGATATTAGTTCTTTCAAGGCAAGGCATAGTGATGATGATTGTTCCATAACATAATCGGAGGTTGCCGACCTTACGTCACTCCGATAGAGTACCGCTTTTAATTGAGCTCTTATGCATACTTCATGATAAGTATATATGTATGATTACACGGTGCCTATTTGGCCGGGCATCACACCACTAGTGGGCCGCGTGAGATGTTTACCCCGGACGCGGGAGGACCAGACGCGGGCTAAGGATGTTATTGATTCAGACAGGTTATGTATTCATGTGTAATATGTTTTAAAGATAATAGTGGGCATGCATAATCCCGCCTCAAGAGGCAGGCAGTTACAGTTATCTTATCTTCTTATGCTTTCTATATTTCCTTATTATTTTACCATACATGCCTTACATACTCAGTATATTGTTCATACTGACGTCTTTTTCTTTATGGACGCTGTGTTCATGCCCACAGGTACAGGAGCTTACTCAGCAGTTATACAGGAGCACCCCACTACTCCAGAGGTGCAGCCTATTGGTATATTCTTTTGTGTACATATTTGGGGCACGGCTGGGCGCTGTCCAGTCCTTATGATTTAAGTATTCCAATTAGAGGCTCGTAGATACTTATCTATGGGTTGTAGATGTTATGAGACTTCTTCAGTGTATATCTTGTACATCATTTTTGTAGCCTTATGGGCCTATGTTATAGACATGTTTTGGGAAATTTTAGAGGTTGTTTCATGATTAGTCTCGTGTTGAGAATGATGTGTGTCCACGTTAAGTGATAGATAGCATGATAAGTGGTGCTTGGTTTTCAACTCCGGGTACCCGTCATGGCCCCTAGTTGGGTCGTGACAAAAGTGGTATCAGAGCAGTTCCGTCCTAGGGTGTGTCTACGAGCCGTGTCCAGTAGAGTCATGTTTATGTGTGTGAAGCGTGCAATATTTTTAAATAAGACGGTGCGGGGCATTTAGGAATAATGACCGTCTTTCTTCTTCACAGGTCATGCGGTAGAGCTATGTTATGACATTTCCTTTTGCGTGCGCTATGATTTCAGCGATTCCGGTAAAGAGAAAAGAAACAACGCACAGAAAGGCAAGACTACGGCAGGATGACGGGTTGAATAGGAGCCATCGATATAGGTAGAGGAGGGCGAGTCCCATAATGAGGCTCTATCTCATACCTCTCACACTCCGCCTGTTTTAGAGGAGCATGAAGGGGCTTCAACTCCCCCTCTGGTACCTCCAGGTCCTCCACCAAGTGCTTCGGGTTAGCAGATGACTGAGGCTATTCAACTATTGACTCGGTTAGTGGCTGCGCAGGCCCAACGACAGAGTACGAGTCCGGATGATAGAGCAACTAGTGCCAGAGCCCGTGATTTTATGAGTTTGAACCTGCCAAAATTTTTTGGGTCAAAGCTTGATGACGACCCACAGGGATTTATAGATGAGATGTTGAGGACGCTAAGGATTATCCATGCTTCCGATACGGAGTCCGTGGAGCTGGCATCTTATACACTTCCTGAGGTGGCGATTCTTTGGTATAATAATTGGATTTCTTCAAGAGGGGAAAATACACCTCCCCCGGTTTGGCAAGAGTTCGTAAATGCTTTCATCCGTCATTATTTGCCATACGAGGTCCGTCGGGCTCGAGCTGATGGGTTCTTGAATTTAAAGCAAGGGAATATGACTGCTCAGGAGTATAGTCTCCATTTCAATTCATTGGCCCGGTATGCTCCGACCATGGTAACGGATATGGGAGATCGGGTGCATAGATTTGTGAGTGGCTTAGGGCCATATTTGTTTAAGGACTGTTTGACAGCTTCACTTCAGGATGGGATAGATATCTCCAGTATTTAGGCCTACGCCCAGAATCTAGAAGAACAACAGCAACTACCCCGAGGTGAGCGTGATATTGATAGAGGGCAGAGCAAAAGGGCCAGATCTGCCGGTGCCAGTAGTGAGTATAGAGGGGGTCAGAGGTAGTCTTATTCCAGATATTCAGGTCAGTCTACGACTGGTGTACCTCATCGGTTTGAGGGCAGGAGATTTGATCGCCCCATTTATTCTGGTCTAGGTCAGAGTTCAAGGGTCCTAAGTCCCCAGTGTGGAGGTGATCCTAGTCAGAGGATACCACTGGTTACACGATGCAGCCAGTGCAGAAAGTTACATTTGGGTCCGTGTCGCCAAGGATCAGACGCTTGTTATGCTTGTGGTCAGGTTGGGCATATGATGTGTGATTGCCCATCGATGGGTGGTAGAGTTGGGGCTCAGCTTGTGAAATTAGTAGCAGGTTCTTCTTCGTCCGTGCGTCCCGTAGGGCAGACTCCTCAGGCTTCAGCAGGTCGTGGTAGAGGCAGATGGGTAGCGTCTAGTTCGAGTGGTCCTCAGCAGCCCCGTATTTATGCTTTAGCCAGACGATAGGATCTTGAGTCTTACCCTGATATGGTTACAGGTATACTATCCATATTTTCCATGATGTCTATGCATTGATTGATCCGGGTTCTACCTTGTCGTATATTACTCCCTATGTTGTTGGTCGTATCGGGGTGAGTCTCGAGCCAATAAAACCTTTTGAGGTATCAACTCCTGTTGGTGATCCGATAATAGCTAGACAAGTATACAGAAATTGTGTGGTTGTGGTATGTGATCGCCATACTACAGTTGATTTGATTGAACAAGAAATGTTGGATTTTGATGTGATTATGGACATGGATTGGTTGGCCTCTTGTTATGCTAACGTGGATTGTAGAATGAAAATAGTTCGGTTCCAATTTCTAGGCGAACCATTGCTTAAATGGAAGGGGGTAACACAGCATCCCTAGGAGGTAGGTTTATTTCCTGCCTTAAGGCAAGAAAGATGATCGTTAAAGGCTATATCTATCATCTAGTCCGAGTTCGTGACATCGGAGTACAGCCGCCGACTTTTCAATCCGTCCCGGTACTAAATGAGTTTCCGGATGTATTTCCAGATGAACTTCCAGGTCTTCCATCGGAACGAAAAATTTACTTTACTATTGATGTGATGCCGGACACCGAGCCTTTATCTATACCTCCTTACAAAATGGTTCCTACAGAATTTAAAAAGCTAATGGCACAACTAAAGGATTTGCCCAAGAAGGGATTTATTAGGCCCAACTCATCAACATGGGGAGCATCTGTCTTGTTCGTAAGAAAGAAAGATGGCTCCCTACGAATGTGCATCTACTATAGGCAGTTGAATAAGGTGATAATAAAGAATAAATATCCACTTCCGAGAGTTGATGATTTGTTTGATCAACTACAAGGTGCTAAGTGGTTTTCCAAGATTGATCCGAGGTCGGGGTACCATCAAGTGAGAGTTAGAGAAGAAGATATTCCTAAAATAGCTTTCAGAACTAGATATGGCCATTATGAATTTTGGGTGATGTCGCTTAGGTTAACTAATGCACCGATAGTTTTTTTGAATTTGATGAATAATGTATTCAGGCCCTTTCTAGATTTATTTGTTATCGTATTCATCGATGATATTTTTGTATATTCTTGATCAGAAACAGAGCATGCAGACCACTAACGTATTGTCCTCAGAATTCTTCAGGCTCGTGAAATGTACGCAAAATTTTGAAAATGTGAGTTCTGCTTGAAGTCAGTAGCTTTTTTGGGCCATATTATCTCAACTGCTGGTATTCAACGTAGACAATCAAAAGATTGAGGCTGTGAAGACTTGGCCAAGTCCTACAACGCCTACAAAGGTTCGAAGCTTTCTAGGATTGTCAGGTTACTACAGAAGATTTGTAGAGGGGTTTTCTTCTATTTCAGCAGCATTGATGAAGTTAGCGCAGAAGTCAGTAAAATTTCAGTGGACTGATGCTTGTGAGCGTAGCTTCCAAGAATGGAAAGATAGACTAACTTCAGCCCTAGTCTTGACACTTCCAGAAGGATCTGAGGGTTATGTTGTTTATTCTGATGCCTCCAGTGTTGGGTTAGGCTGAGTGTTAATGCAGTGTAAATTTATTGCCTATGCTTCCAGGCAACTGCAGAAACATGAAAAGAATTATCCAACCCATGATCTTGATGGCTGCAGTTATTCATGCTTTGAAGATGTGGAGACATTATTTGTATGGTGTTCATGTGGATATTTATACAGATCACAAGAGTCTCCAATATATTTTCAAGCTGAAAGAGTTGAATTTGCGGCAAAGACGATGGTTGGAGTTACCAAAGGACTACCATGTGAGTATTTTATATCATTCTGGAAAGGCGAATATGGTGGCCCATGCTCTTAGCCGCAAATCCATGGGCAGTTTATGTGATGTTCAGCCGGAGAAGAAAGAATTATTCGTGAGCTCCACCAGTTAGTTAACCTAGGAGTCCGCTTAATGGACTCGGGCAATGCAAGAATTGTTGTTAATAATCCATCTGTTTCATTCCTGGACATGGAAGTAAAAAGGTGCCAATATGAAGATCCCCAGTTGAGTCACTATAGAGATACACTTCCTCAGAAAGAGAAGTCACCATTCGAGATTTCGGTAGATGGGATTCTCAGGTACCGAGGCAGGTTATGTGTTCCAGACGTTGTGGGATTACGTTGTCAGATTCTGGAAGAAGCTCATCACTCTCGTTATTCTATCCACCCAAGAGCAACAAAGATGTACCATGATCTTATGTTAATGTATTGGTGGGATGGAATGAAGAAAGATATAGCAGAATTTGTTACTCAATGCCCAAATTGCCAACAAGTGAAGATTGAGCATCAAAGCTAGGAGGATTATTACTGTTACACCTCGAAATATTTCCCCTCAGTATACAGTGAATAGTTCAACGAAGTGTATGACGTATAAGATGTTTGGATAAGTAAAAAATAGCATTTGATGACCCTAATCGAGATTTCAAAGAAATTTAAGGTAAGGGAAGAAAGTTGTTAAGGAAAGCAGGTTGTATGTTGTGTGTCGGGCAAGAATTCCGAGTATCGAATTAATGAGATTTTAAAACATTTTGGAGAAGATTTATAACGACCCTTAGATTGTTAATGAAGTGCTAAACAAGTGTCAAGAAGGTTCCATAAGGATCGGAGATCAAATGAAGTGAGAAGAGAAAGATCAATGAAAAGGTGGGTTATGCGGTCGATCACACGGATCGTATAATTTTATACGGCACGTATAATGGACCGTAAAAGTGTCACAGAATGAAGTTGCTGAAGGGTTAATTTAACGGTCACCTATACGGACCGTATAAAATTCTACGGCCCGTATAATGTGCCGTCAAATTAACACAGAGTGGGATGGTCATTGGAGCAGTTTTACGGTCAATTATACGGACCGTATAATTGTCCGTATATTGACATCGGGACAGATTTCAAGTTTTAAATAAGAGACCCAAGTTCATTTATTTCATTTTCATTTTTCATTCTCCACAAGTCAAGAACTCTCTAGAATATTCTCCACTCTTCATTCACAAGAAACCAATGGAAATTGATGATCAACTTCATCAAACCAACCAAAATCAAGAGTGTGAAGCACATTAAAGTCATCTAAGCCAAGAAATTTCAAGAGAAGTAAACTAGGGTTTTGGTGCAAGAAGAGTAATACCACTCAAGGCTTATTCCTACGACATCTAAGGTACACTTTATGATGTTTTCATGATGTTTAATATATTGAGAAGTTAAAACACTCGGATTGTAGAAGTATATAGAAAGTGGGTCATAATTGTGGGAATAGTGCTATTGTGGAGAAGTAGTTTGAAATGAACCATGAATATGGATACGTTGTGATTGTAAGTATATTTTAATCGATGCTTCTCCTTGAGTACACTCACCTTAAATTGTTAGTTCCTTCAAGGTGAGATATGATGTTGATGATTACTCCATAATATAATCGGGGGTTCATGATCTTATGTCACCCCGACATAGCTATAGTCACATTCAAATCCTAATGTATGTCTTAAACGCTAAATTTATAATGATGTTAAGTCATGAGATGTCTATGAAATGATCTATAATGTATGTTTATGAATGATTATGCGACGATATGATTACACCGTGCCTAGATGGCCGGGCATGTCACCGCTAAGGCGGGCTGCTTATGATTCCACCGTGCCTAGATGGCCGGGCATGTTACCGCTAATGCGGGCTGCTATGATTACACCGCGCCTAGAGGGCCGGACATGACACCACTAGTGGACGGCATATGATGGTCTCCCGGACGCGGGTTAACGATGATGATGATACATGTTCCATGATTATTTGAATATACGATATATGTATGAAATGTACTCATCTATAGATCTCATGCAGGGTATATCCTTCTCCTATAGGTTGTGATTCTTCTACTATGTTTATTTCATTCATGTCTTACATACTCAGTACAATGTTCGTACTGACGTCTATTTTCTTTGGACGCCGTGTTCATGCCCTCAGGTAGACAGGGAGGTGAGCTCAATCCAAACTCGTAGGAGCTGTTAGCCGTTGAGAGCACTCCATCGTTCCGGAGGTGCTTGATCATTCTTTTGAGCACGATGGGGTCTTCTCCCGTCCTTATGTCTAGTACTCTAGTAGTGGCTCGTAGATACGCATGTGTGGGTAGTATAGTTTCACGATGCTATGATTGTATATCTGTATATATTATTATTTTGATAGCTGAAAGGCTTATGTATATGAAATCAATTATGTTTCCAAATGAAAAACGGTTATCTTATGATTATGAGTATATGAATGGTAAAGAAATGTATAATAATTATGACGAGTAAGGAAATGAGTGGTGCTCGGTGGTTATCCCCAGGTACCCGTCGCGGCCCCTAGTCGGGTCGTGACAAAAGTGGTATCAAAGCAGTTCAGTCCTAGGAAGTGTCTACAAGCCGTCTCTAGTAGAGTCTTATTTATGGTGTGTTGCGCGCCACACTAATAAACAGGAGGCTACAGGGCATTTAGGAAAACTGACCATCTTTCTTTTTATGAGATCGTGCGATAGAGCCGTGTATAAGATTTTACCCTCCCTAATAGTGTGTTGTGATTTCAGAAATGTCGCCAAAAGGAAAAGCTACAGCCGCCCAGAAGGGCAAGACTACGACAAAGAGGCGGGTAGAAAGAGAGCCTCCAATTAATGTGGAAGAGGGCGAGTCACAAAATGAGGCTCCATCTAATACTTCGTCTGCCCCGCCCAATGTATAAGAACAAGGGGGAGCTTTAGCTCGAATTCCTCCAACGGGTGCTTCGGGTCAACAAGTGACTGAGGCCATTCATTTATTGACACAGTTGGTTGCCGCCGAGGCACAGTGGCAGAATGCGGGCCCAAGTGATCGGTCTGCTAGTACCAGAGCCCATGATTTTATGAGTTTAAATCCTCCGGAGTTTTTCGGGTCAAAGCCGGATGAAGACCCGCAAGGTTTCATTGATGAGATGTTGAGGACATTGAAGATTATTCATGCCTCCGAGACTGAATCTGTGGATTTGGCATCTTATCGACTCCGAGATGTGGCGGTTGTTATACCCCGTATTTTTTTACGTTGGATTATTCGTAAGCTAATCGACATAAATTCAAGGACAAGATTAATTTTGAGATATGAGGCAAGGACTTTTTAATCCCGATTTTAATAATGCACGGCTTGCTAGCTAATTACTATTAGTGTGGAAACATTAACAAAGATTGAGGATTAATTAACCATGATTAGATTATTTAGTGGGGGTTAGTAATTAATTAAGATTAAGTAAGCTAATTAGACAATTAAGTGGGCCCCACCGAATTAAAAAAATAAAATAAAACAAAAAAATAAAATTGATGAGTCATTATGAGGGGGGGGGGGTGGCACGTGTCCTAGGGATGGACACCATATATATAGTCAAGTTAATGACTAATGTTGGCTATTCACTTTCATTTGCAAATTGTAAGTTAATTGAAAAAGAAAGAGGTGCATAGCCATGGTTGCCAAACTCTCGGCCATGGCAGCCCCTTTGTAAAAAAAATAAAAAATCTCCTTCTTATAAAATTCCAAGGTATTTTACACGTCCAGGGAGGTGGTAGCAACATAAGGGATTGAATTGAGGAAGAGGAAATAGTGCAATTGGTGCAAGTGAGTGTAGAATTTGCTCCAATTAAATTAAGGTAAGACCTTCTCTTTTTATGGTATAATTGGATTAATGGTTTTGTAATGGAAAGATTAAAATTGTATTAGACGAAATTGGAAGTAAGAAAATTGCATGAATTTGTTGGTATTTAGAGTTGGGTCGAATTGGAGTCGTCTCAATTTAATCGAGTTTAATTGTTGTTGGTGTCGTTGATTGCGTGATAAAAGTGAAGGAATTATGATAATTAAGGTTGTAGTTGTTATATGTAATTGTTGAGATATGAATTGGATTAAATGTTCCTAAAGTTGTGGGTTGTTCTTGTTGAGTTGAAAGATTAAAAGTGTGGTTTTATGTTCATGTGTTGTTGTTCTTGTTGTTGTTGTGTTGTTGTTGATATGGCTCCTAAATTTGGAAGAAAGAAGTGTATAACGTATCGTATACAAAGCATATGTTGGTCTGTTTGGTGTATAATCTTAGATGTTAATGATTTGGATTAGAAAAGGATTAAGAGAGGTTATTGGGTTGTTTGAGTTGTTTATAGGCTGGATTTTAAGGTCTGATATGAATATTTCTATTATTGTTGTTGTTGGTATTGTTGTGATAACCGGAGATTAATTGGAAGTTCGGCTTAGGCGAGTTATATAGAGGAAATGCTGCCCGATTTCCGTTAAGTTCTTAACTAACCTAAATCCTAATCAAGAAAGTATGAGCTAAAGAATGATTCCTGTAAGTGATTGGTTGTAGATTTATAATGTCACGACCCAACCCCGTAGGCCGCGACTAGTGTCCGTGCTGGACACCCAAACGTACCCAATATCCCAAACCAGCATATTAGCATATTATATAAATATAAGAGTCAGTCGACGTTACTAGTTATCACAGAGGAACATATAGTACATGGAAGCCGATAAGGCTATCACAGATCATAGCAACCCAAAACATATATCGAACCCACGCAAGTATGTCTACAGACCTCTACAGAACATAACAGAATCATAAGACGGGACAGGGCCCCGTCATACCCCCGAACAGCATACATAAATACAATAGCAGCAGACTGTACCAACATATAGGCTCTGGACAAAAGAGCACTCCCAAAATAGCAGAATAGATGTCCTAGGCAGGCGGGTCAGCAAATCTGTCGTCTGTACCTGCGCGGCATGAAAATGCAGCCCCCGAAGAAAGGGGGTCAGTACGAAATACGTACTGAGTATGTAAAGCACGAAACGTAGTAAACAAAGTCATAATCGAAGCAGAAGGTACAGAAGATGAACGGAATATCCAGAATAGCAAAATGCTGATCATAACATAAATAGTATTTGCAGAAAACGTATGTCATACCTGGTCCCATTACGGAACAAAATCATAACCGGAACAGAACGTACAGAAAAGTGAGTGTGATGTCCAGAATATCCAATACATATTTTCAAAACATAAAGAGTGTGTACAGAAATATTTGCCATATCATATCCGGCCCCTGCCAAGGGACTCGGCAGACAGAACGTGGTCACCCCCCGACACTGGTGCCACAACACATAAGGATCAGAAAAGGGGAATAACCCCACAACATAGCATAACATATCAGATGGCCATATCAGAATAGTGTACATGGCATAGGATACTCCACAACCCATGTACATGTATACCTGCCCCCTCACATCGAGGCACGGCGAACAATGCAGTGAAAGACGCTCGAGAACATATCCTGGCCCGGGCTCAGTGGGGGAAACTGTCACGACTCGACTAGGGTCGTGACGAGTACCCGATACTTGTACCGAGCACCCCTTATCTGTCATATTACCTTTACCTCTTAGCAAGCCGTGTAACAGAGCCATATTTTTATTTTTATTTTTTTGAACATTAACATTAGCAGCGTCATTCTGAACATAGGCTAATAAACTTCGTTAGCACTTTATACAACAACATTAACATGCCAAAACACCATATATCTAACTATACTTGACTGACTGTACATATCTGCCTACGAGCCTCTAGACGTAGTACACTTATACATAGAAAGGGCCGAGTACTATCATGCCCGAGGTTATATATATACAGAATAGTACCACTGAAATAAGGCTCCAGAACGACTGGAGCGTTATAGAGTACTGCTGGCAGAGCTCCTAAGGATCAAGTCCACCTGTCTGCTGACCTGCGCGGCACGGAACGCAGCGTCCACAAGAAGGGACGTCAGTACGAATAGTGTACCGAGTATGTAAGGCACGGAAAATAATACAAGCAGTAACATAGAGTACGATTAATAATATCATGGAGTCACAGGGCATATAACGAGGCGAGAAAGTAACCTGCGCATAGGAAGGCCCCTTTTCAGGCCGGCTGTCATGTAGGCTTGTCCTTTCGTCTTTGAAATGTTTCTTTTCATAAGCATAGGAATTAACATTTATATATTACTTATTCTCGTGTACAGAAAACAGTACATTTCAGTGAACAATATCTTTGATTCACATTTACAGACGCCGAATACATCGGCTCTCCCAAGCCCCCTCCCCAACGGTGTCCCAACACATTACATCATATATAGGTAGCATGCATTATATATATAAAGACGCCGTTGGCTCTCCCAAGCCCCCTCCCCGCGTCCAGGATGGAATCCAGCTTAATCAGGTGGTGATATAACAGTGACCCTTCCCCTTTCCCCATACACATATACATATACACGTCTCATATACAATTACTTATCTTATTTATATATACATATCCAGACACATATACCTATTTTATATACATATATCATATAAGCACACAAGAGCCAAGGAAAATCATGTATCCATCGAGTGACGTAAGGTCGGTGACCTCCGATTACGTTATGGAATGCTAGTTATAGCTTTGTCTCACCTTGAAGGAACAAGTATTTTAAGGCGAGACTATCAACGGAGAATAGTATTACAGTAACCGTAGAATGAAATCGTGGGCATCATAGATGACCGTCATAGGCTTTGGAGTCAGAGAAAATAAAGATATAACTAGGAAATTTAAATACGATTCAAAATTAGTGTATAACTTTCATGTTTACATAAGATACTTCGCTTAGTCATCTTAGCCATAGAGTCGTTCCGGTCGTACTTATCAAAGGTACATTCTCTTGTCTAACATTGTCATTATCATTATCCTCATAGAAACATTCTCGCTAGAGTAGTCATAATACTTATCATTCGGTAACGAGATTGGGATCAAAAGTCCCCTTTGGATTTACTTCAAGTAAGTCAGCCACGACTATAGGAAAATCCAAGAGTAACGGGCCCACCTCGGGCCGGATGAGGTAGCGTATACGATTTACGTAGGTTACGTGTCATAGCGTTACTTGTGAGGGTCTTTGGGTAATCGGGTCCCATTTATACAAGTTCTAAGGGCGTTGGAGATTTTTCCAACAATTGGCACACTTTCTAGTTCAATTCTATTGAACAAAAAGTGGAAAACTTTAGCTGCGGATTCCGGGGAACCGAGTTGTCCCCGAGGCTCGTACCCAACTTATTACAACTAAGACATGCCATAGAAAGAAGGGTGAAGCCTTACATACCTCCTTCCGCTCCTTTTGCTATTCCAAATTCACGTCACAATTTCGTCAAAATCTGCAAATTGGTCGTTTTTACCAAAACTCTCATTAGTATACTTAGAGTTGAAATCTTAAGGTAATACTTGGCTACCGAAATTTCGGCAGCATTTCCTCTGTAAATATACCATCCTCGACATTCAATTTAGTCAAATTCTCATCAAACACAATCCGGGAATTCAAACCCGGCCAAACTATCAACATGAATTCAACAATCACACTAGCGATCCATACATTCAATTCAAGATACATGATATCAATTTACTACTTTCTTCAAAACCTTCCAACTCCAATAAAACAATGCAATCTTCTAATATATATATATATATATATATATATATATTCCAACGACCCCATACCAATATCATTGTCTTTCATACGCGTAAGAACATCACATTCAATATGCATGATTTCTAAAATAAGTCTCCAACTTTCACAACTCAACTAAGGTTCCTAGACATCCATTAGCAACATAGGATTCACAATATAACAACAACCAAAACACTACATAAAATTAACTCATTCACTTCCATACTATACCACAACCTCACGGCCACACACACACACAACACTCACGGCCACAGTTCATGCATGCACAACTACATTCTATCCAAATTTATTCAACTTCCATCTTCCACATATCATTCACAACCATAACAACCAAACACTAAACAAAATAATTGAAATATGATTCTTATTCATATATGAACATGCACGGCCACATACTAATTTCCTCTCCTCCATGAATTTCATCCATTTTAGCATACTACAACACATATAAACCATGTATAACACATAAAACAAGATTAGAATTTACCTTTCTTCTTCAACTTCTCACTTGCCTAACTCTTGGCAACTTGTATGACTTTGAATCTTTCTTGCTCCAACAACAACTCCACATTGTTAAGCACCCTTTAATTAGTAGGGAATGATTTTTGAAGAATTTTTGACAATTGTTTTGTTGCTCCTTGCTCTTGGCTGAATGACCCTTAGGTTTTTCTCCTCTCTCTCTGTGGTTCTTGTCTTCTTGAAATTTCTAGAAAATTATAGGATATAGATGACTTATTCATCTTTTTATTATGAAATTTAAACCCCCCCTCATAGGCCTAGCCCATGTCATGGCCGGTTGGGCCTTGTCCATTTCTTTAAAAAAAATTCAAGCCCACTTATTTTTGGGCTAGTGCTTGTAATTCATGAAACATTTTTCCAACTTCCAAATTTACCCTTCGTATTCTTCCATATTCCCACGATTCATATTGCAACTTCCCTTTATGCCCTTAACCTTTCTCATTATTTCCACTTCAAAATTTTCATAACAACTTATATGCCAAGCAAAGTAAAAATATGGCCTCGGTTACTGTCTTCCCGCGATTGTCTTGAATTATCCGATTGCATAAAATGCGGGATATAACATCCTCCCCCCTTTAGAACATTCGTCCTCGAATGTTAAACTTGCCTCATAGCGTAGTATAATATTTCGGGGAGGTCTCCTTTGTAAATATCTCATCTCGCTTAGCATATTCATCTTAGAAGCTTAGGTTGCCCTTTTTACGATCCTTACGGTTGAAATTCCTTCTTCGTGGCGTCCGCTGCGTCTATCCCTCACTAGACATGTTCCCGTATATCGTCATATCAGGGATTTCTTGCCTTAGCTAGTGTGGACTCAATATCGGTCTCACCCTGTGACACCTGTACTTTTCTCCTTCATCCTCAAAGCTTTCTGTTGTCATGGCTTCCCTTTTTCTGTTAGTTTAGTCTGTCTCGGCCTATATGACACGTGTGGGGTTTCTAACCGCTTTCCACACCCCAATTTACTCTGGGCTGCCTAATTTTACACTCGTCTCTTATTTCCGCATTTACGAAATTTTCAGGATATTTCCCAGGGGGTCACCCATCATGGAATTACTCCCACCTGAGCACGCTTAACCTTGAAACTCTAATGCATTTCAGTGTCTCGGTGTTAGTATTTTTACCTCCGCTTCCCCGTACTACCTATATCACATAATGTGGGGCAAGTTGGGGTCTCGGCAATGTTAGAACGCGCTCATAGCACATATTTCTCTTTTAATGACTATTTTAGCCTTCGTGGTCACTACTATTCACCCTTTTTCTTGTGTGCACGGCTACCCTTATCCTAAATTTTCCCAAATTTCTTATATGTTCCGCAACACACGGGACGGTGCAAGATAAAGTAAAATCCAGCTCAATTTAACATCCATATATTATAGAAAGGATGCCGGAAGTGTACCTGTGGCCGCGTCGGCGGAAGGTTCAGGGTCCTGTCGTCCTGTCAGTGCATATAAGCGGTGCGGAGGACCGGCTGAACTAGGTGCCCGTTCTCTACCTCGGCCGCGGCCCGCTGGAGCTTGGGAAGTCTGTCCACGAGGGCGCATGGTCGACGATGAACCGATTGCTGATCCGGCTGGCTGAGTTCGGCCTCCTTCATCCTTTAGTGGGCAGTCACGTACAAAATGGTCAGTTCGACCACAGGCAAAACAACCACCGGTGTCTAGGTAGCACTGCCCAGAGTGGGGCTTGCCACACCGAGCACATCGTGGTGAGGGCAGCCCCGTCCTGTTAAAATCAGCTCTGTACTGGGATCCTGAAGCCTTGGCACTCTGACCTGGTCCTGAATAGGTAGGATGATCAAATCCCCTATCTACAAATCGAGGTGGCGCACTGGCCACTGATTGGCCTGAATACCTAGGTTGCCCCTGGGCCTGCCCTCCTCTATACTCACTTCTAGTCCCGGAAAATCTGCCCCTTTTTCTGGAACCCTTATCTGAATAACGCTCCTCTCTTCGTGACTGATACTGTTCCTCCAGGTTTTGGGCGTGGGCCTGAATACGAGTAATAGTTATCCCATCCTGGAGTGAAGCCGTCAAGCACTCCTTGACTAAATGTGGCCGCAGCCCACTCACAAATCGGTGCACATGATCTCCCCTATCAGCTATCATGGCTGGGGCATACCTGGCTAACGAGTTAAAACGGAGGCTGTATTCTCGGACGCTCATTTTTCCCTGTCGCAGGTTCAAGAACATATCGGCTCGAGCCCGTTGAACCTCTGGCGGTAGGAAATGTCGCAGGAACGCCTCAGTGAACTCCTGCCAAACCGGAGGGGGTGCATTTGCTCCCCTCGATGATATCCAGCTACTGTACCATAGAACTGCCACATCCCGCAGCCTGTATGAAGCCAACTCTACGGATTCGGTATCTGAAGCATGTATAATCCTCAGAGTCCTCAGCATCTCATCTATAAAGCTCTGCGGGTCTTCCTCTGGTTTTGACCCATAAAACTCTGGCGGCTTCAGGGTAATAAAGTCACGGGCTCTTGCACTTACCGCCCTATCTCCCAGGTCTACATCTTGCCGCTGCGCCTGTGCGGCAACTAAATGAGTCAATAACTGCATGGCCTCTACCATCTGCTAGCCCGGAACTACTGGCGGTGGAACTGGAGGTGCGGGGGCTGGAGCTGGAGCTCTTCCCTGCTCTATCGGTGCAGGGGGGGCAGGAACAGTCTGAGGGGGAGCCTCATTATGAGATTCTTCTTCTTCTAGCTCCCGTTCAACTCTGCTGGCCGCCACCCTCTTGGCTTTCTCGGCAATCGTAGCCTTTCTCTTCGGCGGCATTACTGAAACCATAACATATGTCTAGGAAAAGGAATATGGAAGCCTGGCAACTTAGCTCTATCGCACGATTGCAGAATGCAAAGAAGGTCACATTTCCTAAATGCCCTGTAGCCTCCTGTTTATAAGCGTGGCGCGCTACACACTCATAAACAAGACTCTACTGGACACGGTTCATAGACAAACCCCTAGGACCGAACTGCTCTGATACCACTTCTGTCACGACCCGACTAGGGCCGTGACGAGTACCCGATACTTGTACCGAGCACCCCTTATCTGTCATATTACCTTTACCTCTTAGCAAGCCGTGTAACAGAGCCATATTTTTTTATTTTTTTTTTTGTTTTTTTTTTTTAACATTAACATTAGCAGCGTCATTCTGAGCATAGGCTAATAAACTTCGTTAGCACTTTATACAACAACATTAACATGCCAAAACACCATATATCTAACTATACTTGACTGACTGTACATATCTGCCTACGAGCCTCTAGACGTAGTACACTTATACATAGAAAGGGCCGAGTACTATGGTGCCCGAGGTTATATATATACAAAATAGTACCACTGAAATAAGGCTCCGGAACGACTGGAGCGCTGTAGAGTACTGCTGGCAGAGCTCCTAAGGATCAAGTCCACCTGTCTGCTGACCTGCGCGGCATGGAACGCAGCGTCCACAAGAAGGGACGTCAGTACGAATGGTGTACCGAGTATGTAAGGCATGGAAAATAATACAAGCAGTAACATAGAGTACGATTAATAATATCATGGAGTCACAGGGCATATAACGAGGAGAGAAAGTAACCTGTGCATAGGAAGGCCCCTTTTTTTCAGGCCGGCTGTCATGTAGGCTTGTCCTTTCGTCTTTGAAACTTTTCTTTTCATAAACATAGGAATTAACATTTATATATTACTTATTCTCATGTACAGAAAACAATACATTTCAGTGAACAGTATCTTTGATTCACATTTACAGACGCCGAATACATCGGCTCTCCCAAGCCCCCTCCCGAACAGTGTCCCAACACATTACATCATATATAGGTAGCATGCATTATATATATACAGACGCCGTTGGCTCTCCCAAGCCCCCTCCCCGCGTCCAGGATGGAATCCAGCTGAATCAGGTGGTGATATAACAGTGACCCTTCCCCTTTCCCCACACACATATACATATACACGTCTCATATACAATTACTTATCTTATTTATATATACATATCCAGACACATATACCTATTTTATATACATATATCATATAAGCACACAAGAGCCAAGGAAAATCATGTATCCATCGGAGTGACGTAAGGTCGGTGACCGCCGATTACGTTATGGAATGCTAATTATAACTTTGTCTCACCTTGAAGGAACAAGTATTTTAAGGCGAGACTATCAACGGAGAATAGTATTACAGTAATCGTAGAATGAAATCGTGGGCATCATAGATGACCGTCATAGGCTTTGGAGTCAGAGAAAATAAAGATATAACTAGGAAATATAAATACGATTCAAAAATTAGTGTATCACTTTCATGTTTACATAAGATACTTCGCTTAGTCATCTTAGTCATAGAGTCGTTCCGGTCGTACTTATCAAAGGTACATTCTCTTGTCTAGCATTGTCATTACCATTATCCTCATAGAAACATTCTCGTTAGAGTAGTCATAGTACTTATCATTCGGTAACGAGATTGGGATCAAAAGTCCCTTTTGGATTTACTTCAAGTAAGTCAGCCACGACTATAGGAAAATCCAAGAGTAACGGGCCCACCTGGGGCCGGATGAGGTATCGTATACGATTTACGTAGGTTACGTGTCATAGCGTTACTTGTGAGGGTCTTCGGGTAATCGGGTCCCATTTATAAAAGTTCTAAGGGCGTAGGAGGTTTTTCCAACAATTGGCACACTTTCTAGTTCAATTCTATTGAACAAAAAGTGGAAAAGTTTAGGTGCGGATTCCCGGGAACCGAGTTGTCCCCGAGGCTCGTACCCAACTTATTACAACTAAGACATGCCATAGAAAGAAGGGTGAAGCCTTACATACCTCCTTCCGCTCCTTTTGCTATTCCAAATTCACATCACAATTTCGTCAAAATCTGCAAATTGGTCATTTTTACCAAAACTCTCATTAGTATACTTAGAGTTGAAATCTTAAGGTAATACTTGGCTACCGAAATTTCGGCAGCATTTCCTCTGTAAATATACCATCCTCGACATTCAATTTAGTCAAATTCTCATCAAACACAATCCGGGAATTCAAACCCGGCCAAACTATCAACATGAATTCAACAATCACACTAGCGATCCATACATTCAATTCAAGATACATGATATCAATTTACTACTTTCTTCAAAACCTTCCAACTCCAATAAAACAATGCAATCTTCTAATATATATATATATATATTCCAACGACCCCATACCAATATCATTGTCTTTCATACGCGTAAGAACATCACATTCAATATGCATGATTTCTAAAATAAGTCTCCAACTTTCACAACTCAACTAAGGTTCCTAGACATCCATTAGCAACATAGGATTCACAATATAACAACAACCAAAACACTACATAAAATTAACTCATTCACTTCCACACTATACCACAACCTCACGGCCACACACTCACGGCCACACTTCATGCATGCACAACTACATTCTCTCCAAATTTATTCAACTTCCATCTTCCACATATCATTCATAACCATAACAACCAAACACTAAACAAAATAATTGAAATATGATTCTTATTCATATATGAACATGCACGGCCACATACTAATTTCCTCTCCTCCATAAATTTCATCCATTTTAGCATACTACAACACATATAAACCATGTATAACACATAAAACAAGATTAGAATTTACCTTTCTTCTTCAACTTCTCACTTGCCTAACTCTTGGCAACTTGTATGATTTTGAATCTTTCTTGCTCCAACAACAACTCCACCTTGTTAAGCACCCTTTAATTAGTAGGGAATGATTTTTGAAGAATTTTTGACAATTGTTTTGTTGCTCCTTGCTCTTGGCCGAATGGCCCTTAGGTTTTTCTCCTCTCTCACTTGTTCTTGTCTTCTTGAAATTTCTAGAGAATTATAGGATATAGATGACTTATTCATCTTTTTATTATGAAATTTAAACCCCCCTCATGGGCCTAGCCCATGTCATGGCCGGTTGGGCCTTGTCCATTTCATTAAAAAAAATTCAAGCCCACTTATTTTTGGGCTAGTGCTTGTAATTCATGAAACATGTTTCCAACTTCCAAATTTACCCTTCATATTCTTCCATATTCCCACGAGTCATATTGCAACTTCCCTTTATGCCCTTAACCTTTCTCATTATTTCCACTTCAAAATTTTCATAACAACTTATATGCCAAGAAAAGTAAAAATATGGCCTTGGTTACTGTCTTCCCGCGATTGTCTTGAATTATCCGATTGCATAAAATGCGGGATATAACAGAAACATTGAGGCATCCACGAACGGAGTTGTGAGAAACTAAATGCAATAAAAATACCATATATTTCCAGAGATTCAATGAGGCATATCGAGTGACAAATCGTAATGATGTAATCGGACAAAATCATAGTAATCGTATATCGGATGTCATAATGAGTTGCGGAAAATAATCCTTCTTGGATCGTTTTCACATTCAAGAATAGTTTACAAGACTCAAGGGAATTGTTACAACAATTTTCCTTTAGTAGTTAGAAGGATAGTAAAAACGTTTCATTTTATATTGTTCGGAAATAAGGCAATAGTACAATAAAAGGCAACGCGGGAATAGTGGGAAACTGATTGCAACACAAAATTTCATACCTTTACAGAGACTCAATAAAGTATTTAGAATAAGTATCATTAGTAGTTAGAAGAGTAGTTAAGACGTTTCCTTTAAAATCGCTTGAAATCGAGTTACAAATTGCAATAAGGGTGGATTCGGAAATAGTGGGCCCACCTCGGGACAGCCGAAGCGGTGGGCTCAAATTACGTGCATTAGGCTTATAGAGTCATCTACGGAGGTCCTGGGAACCTTCCATAATTTTCTAGGCAATATGCGGAAGTTTGCACAATTCTTTCAATAAAGCACACTTATAGGGTTCAATTCCATTGAATGAAAAAGGGGTATTTTTACATGCGGTTTCCGATGAGCAGGATACTTACCGAGACTCAAATCCGATCCTAGTACACCTAGGACATGCCAAAAGAAGAATCGGGATAGCTTTACATACCTTATACACTCTTTACGCCTTTCCAAGTTCACTTCCCGTTTCGTCCAAAATCTACAAATGGTCACATTTACCAAAGGTTAACCATAAGACTTTAGGACTTAAATCTCAAATCAACACTTTCCTACAAAAATTTGGGCAGCATTTCCCCTATACATCTAGCATCCCCGAGAATTCAACTCGGCCAAAACAATCAACAACAACCCAATAACAACACTAACAACAACAACAATAACTACAAGACACAATATGGCACAACTAGTTCCCTTTCCAACATAGTGCGATACTTCCATTTCAATTTCAAATTTCCAAACAAATCTCAAGGGTTTCACATTCATCATTAATCAAGATCATCACAATATAATTTGGAAGCATTTCATATCAATTCCACAAAATATTCACAAGATATACACAATATACAAACTTTCCACCAAAGTCACAATTCCACCAAAACTTTTAATCTTTAACAAACATTTTCATAACATGTTTCTATCTTCCAACTTCATCAACAATCATCATAATTTACACCTTAACGACTTCATTTCCACAATATCATAAAATCATACTAAAATGACATAAACTTCTACATTCCATTTGAATACCAACTTAAACCATTTTACTTTCATTTACATTGCAAGGATCACAACAACACAACTAACATATTAAACAACATTAATTCATTTCCATTTCAATTTCCATGTACCACACGGCCAACACCAATATTTCCAACTTCAACCAAATTCATTCAACTTTCATTTCCAATATAAATTCCACCATAACCACAACTAGAATACAACATAAAATTCAACTCACCATATGTATACAACATATATACACACACGGCTAGCTCCATACATACACCCCCTCTTTGCAAACTTTCTTATTTCCATAATTTCTACTCATTTCCATATACTACAACATAAACCAACCTTCATAACATAGTAAGGAGGGATAAATTCTTACCTTTTCTCTTCAACTTCTTCACTTAACCCAAGTGTGAGATTGATGGAACATGTGCTCTATTCTCCCAAACAATTGCACCAAGTTGTAGAGGACACTTAATTTAGAAGGAATTCGACAAGAAAATAATTTTAGAGTCAAGATTTTTTAGGGTGATTTTTCTATGGCCAACCCGAAATGGCTCTTATGTTTGCTCTTGGTTTTTCTCCTTTCTCTTCTTTCTTTGCTTCTTGAAAATTCTATTAGATAATGACCATTTATAATTAATTATCCCATGGAAATATTCATTAAAGCCATGGGTTGGGCCTCACTTGGCCGGCCACCCCTTAAACATTGGGCCTACATTTTCATTTTATGTTTTTGGGCCAACTCGGTTGGTCCCGAGTTGGGCCTAGCCCACTGACCTTTCGACCTTAAAACGTTCATATCTCCTTGTACCGACGTCACCTGGGAACCCATGACCTATGGTTGGAAAGCTAATTCAATTATCTATAACCTCTATCTCTTGGTATATTTCCAAATTCCAAACTTATAATACCGTTGTTTCCCCTCCAAGTCAGGTCACCCAGAAACATTTTCTTAAAAATATTTGTTTGGAGGGCTTCCACTTTGATTTGGCCCAAGGGTCCTTCATGAGTTGTGTGTAACTTTACATATGTGATTCATATAGCTTGTCACATGTTCCAAAAAAAATTTTGATGTGTGGGCCCCACCTCAGCTTACAAATAATCCGACGTTCAAAAATACGGGATATAACATCCTCCCCCCCTTTAGAACATTCGTCCTCGAATGTTAGATTAGTCTTATAGGGTTTGTAAGTACTTCGGGGGAGTTTCTTTTTATGGTCGGCTCATATGATACACATTCATTATTGAATATAACCAAGTAAGGATATTTCTTCTTCATTTCCTCTTTAGTTTCCCAGGTCATCTCTTCCCTGTTATCGTTCTGCCACAGCACCTTAACGGAAGCTACATGTTTATTCCACAATCTCCTTACCTGGCAATCCAGAATGGCTACAGGCTGCTCTTCATACGATAGTTCCTCCGTCACCCGAGTATTATTTGCTGGAAATATTCTAGGAGGACCACCGACACATTCGCGGAGCATAGATACATGAAATGCCGGACGTACTGCTTCCAAATCAGATGGTAAATCTAACTCGTAGGCGACATTCCCAATCTTTCAAATAATCTGATAGGGTCCGATATATCGCGGACTGAGCTTACTCTTTTTGCCAAATCGCATTACGCCTCTCATAGGCGATACTTTCAAAAATACCCAATCGCTGACCTGGAACTCTAAGGGTCGACGCCGTTTGTCAGCATACGATCTCTGTCGACTCTGGGCTGCTAATTGTCTTTCTCGGATGAGTTTCACCTTATCAACGACCTTCTGGATCATATCGGGACCGGTTAACTCTGTTTCGCCAATATCGAACCAGCCGATCGGTGACCTGCATTTTCTGCCATACAAAGCCTCGTATTAAGCTAGAATCGTAGTTGTCATTATAATCAAACTCGATCAACGGCAGATGATCGTCCCGGCTACCTCTGAATTCAATAATACTGGCCCGCAACATATCTTCTAGCGTCTGTATAGTGTGCTCGGCCTGTCCGTCGCTCTGAAGATGGAATACTGTGCTCAGACTTACCTGAGCCCCTAATCCTTCCTGAAAACAAATCTCCAGAAATTAGTCGTAAATTGAGCACCTCTGTCAGTGATGATAGATATAGGAACTCTGCGATATCCCATTTCATGCCATCCGACCAATATAGACATCTGAGGTCATGGTACATTTTAGTGGATTCAGGATAAACAGAATACCGAACATTATGCGCTTCGCCCATAATTGGTCGTCGCAGCCCTGCAACGTTAGGCACACATAATCTGCCTCTGTATACTAATACCCTACCAGTTGAGACCTCAAAATGGGTCCTTTCCTTATCAAAGGTTGTATCTCTGTACCATACCGAAATAGAATCCTCGAACTGGCGCTATTTTACCTCTTCCATAATCGATGATTCAGCAACTTCTCGGACAAAAATTTCAGTATCTTCTAAATCGACCAAACGGACTCCAAGGCTAGCTGACTGATGAGTTTTACAAACCAATTCTTTGTTTCTGACTGTACGCCGGTCAAGCCATCCATAGATTGACGACTAAGTGCGTCTGCCACAACGTTAGCTTTTCTAGGGTGGTACAAAATATTAACGTCATAATCTTTCAATAATTCGAACCATCTTCTCTGCCGCGAATTCAGCTCCTTTTTCTTAAAATATATATACTGGAGGCTCTTAGGGTCCATATAAATATCAACGCGGACCCCATGTAAGTAATGCTGCCATATCTTTTCTTTCTAACCTACAACTTGATTTTCTCCGTACGAGACCTTAACAGAATCACAATTATATAGTACACAACCTTATCCGATAGCTGGCACTCAAGTAATATAATTAATGTAGCTGTTTATCTCTTAGCAATCACCTTCTTCCTTCATACCCATTCTTTATCTGTCGTTCTATTTTCTCGATAATCGAATTATTCGATATTCACATGATTCATCATTTCATGTCATAAGTTTTCCTTTGCCCTGCGCTATTTCATGTTATTTCTCTTTCGCAATTAACTTCGTGCTTTGCCCGTCGACTCTTTTAGAGGCTCCGCTTAGTTACGTCTCTTATGGTTCATTTTGTTTTGACATTTTGATCGCCTTACCTCCCTCTCAATTATTCTCTTTTCTTTCCAAACATCGTTGCATTAGAATCTTCCAACCTCAACTAGTAGCAAAATGAATATCAGTCTACTTCGTAACATCTGTACCATACCTTTCCCCTTTTCTCGTAAATTCTGTCCAGTTAATGCTTTCCATATATTACAACACCGGCTATTAGGGTTCACCAATCGATCGACATAGTCATAAATGGGGGGCCCTACCTATACATATATATATCACTGCCATTTCTTTTACAATACATCTTCAATCACTTGTTCAAATTTACTCTAATTTCAGAGTTGTGCTGCTTTTTCTTCCTTTTTAGCAATCTAATCCGTCTCAGCTCGTGTGACCCCTATAAAGTTTCTTACCTTTCCACATATCCTAATTCCCTTTTAGGTTGCCCCGAATTTCCTATTCGTCTTTTATATCTATGTTTGCGAAAATTTTGTACATTCCCCAGGGGGTCACCCATCCCAGAATTGCTCTGGCCCTGGCACACTTAACCTTACAACTTTAATGCATTTAAGCACGTTAAGGCCGGTATAATTACACCAATTGCCCCGCACGTCCTTTGTCACGTAATTTAAGACAAGTCGGGGTCTTGACAGCTTTTCAAAACGTTCTCGTAGCGGGTCCCACCCCGACCTAGCGAGAATTCTTTTATTTTTTTGACTATATAGTTACCGTGTTGCCCCCTGTACGTCTTCAATATTTACCTCCATGTATATATATTATATATATATGAGTCGTGAGCGAACCACTCAATTCCCGACTGCTTGTCATACACTTTGTATTCTTTCAATTAGAGAAAACTTGATCGTTGGACATTTTTGTCCTTCCACATATTTTGCCCTTCACATGGGCTGTGCTAAAGCAAAATGGGGTTGGAACATATTTCTAGTCCATTTAAATAAATTGCGAATTTTCTACTCATATACGCTTTTTCGAGATAAAATTTTTTCCAAACAAGGATAATGCTTCTTACGAATGACATGAAGGGTATCTCTTAAACTTTAATCCAACATAGTAGATTTACCCTACCGGTATCGACCTCCAAGACATGCTAAGAATTTATATCTCATTTTCCTCCTCATATTCCTAGAAAAAATTGGGCAGAGGTTCCTCTGTAGTTCTTACTATCCCAAAACCTGTACACAGGAAATACCAACCATGCCTCACAGGGCCAACACATATACGTATATACGTATCATATCATATCGCGTCATAGCCACACGGGGCTAACAATTTCAAATAAAAGTATAAAGATGTCGGGGCTTACCTCACATGCCCAACTCAAACTGCACCTACTACACTTTCCTGTTTATTTTTTTCTTTTCAATATTCAGTTTCATGTTTCAATCGTATTTCAAACACCTTACCCTGCATACATCTATCATACCATTACTTACCTGTGTACTGTGTAGCTTCCCATATCATCAGTCGCTGTCTTACGTCGATACCGTTCTCCAGCTGAAATCAGAGGTTAGTAAAAAAAAAAAAAAGGAATTCATTTCCTACAGCGGGCTCTATCGCACGATCTAAGATTCAAAGAAAGGTAACACCCTAAATGTCCTGTAGCCTCCTGTTTATAGATGTGGTGCACAACACACCGATAAACAAGAATCTACTAGACACGGTCTATAGACACTCCGAGGACGAACCCCTCTGATACCACTTTTGTCACGACCCAACCCCGTAGGCCGCGACTAGTGTCCATGCTGGACACCCAAACGTACCCAATATCCCAAACCAGCATATTAGCATATTATATAAATATAAGAGTCAGTCGACGTTACTAGTTATCACAGAGGAACATATAGTACATGGAAGCCGATAAGGCTATCACAGATCATAGCAACCCAAAACATATACCGAACCCACGCAAGTATGTCTACAGACCTCTACAGAACATAACAGAATCATAAGACGGGACAGGGCCCCGTCATACCCCAGATCAGCATACATAAATACAATAGCAGCAGACTGTACCAACATATAGGCTCTGGACAAAAAAGCACTCCCAAAATAGCAGAATAGATGTCCTAGGCAGGCGGGTCAGCAAATCTGTCGTCTGTACCTGCGCGGCATGAAAACGCAGCCCCCGAAGAAAGGGGGTCAGTACGAAATATGTACTGAGTATGTAAAGCACGAAACGTAGTAAACAAAGTCATAATCGAAGCAGAAGGTACAGAAGATGAACGGAATATCCAGAATAGCAAAATGCTGATCATAACATAAATAGTATTTGCAGAAAACGTATGTCATACCTGGTCCCATTACGGAACAAAATCATAACCGGAACAGAACGTACAGAAAAGTGAGTGTGATGTCCAGAATAGCCAATACATATTTTCAAAACATAAAGAGTGTGTACAGAAATATATGCCATATCATATCCGGCCCCTGCCAAGGGACTCGACAGACAGAACGTGGTCACCCCCCGACACTGGTGCCACAACACATAAGGATCAGAAAAGGGGAATAACCCCGCAACATAGCATAACATATCAGATGGCCATATCAGATCATATCATATCATATCAGAATAGTGTACATAGCACAGGATACTCCACAACCCATGTACATGTATACCTGCCCCCTCACATCGAGGCACGACGAACAATGCAGTGAAAGACGCTCGAGAACATATCCTGGCCCGGTCTCAGTGGGGGAAACATTGAGGCATCCACGAACGGAGTAGTGAGAAACTAAATGCAATAAAAATACCATATATTTCCAAAGACTCAATGAGGCATATCGAGTGACAAATCTTAATGATGTAATCGGACAAAATCATAGTAAGCGTATGTCGGATGTCATAATGAGTTGCGGAAAATAATCCTTCTTGGATCGTTTTCACATTCAAGAATAGTTTACAAGATTCAAGGGAATCGTTACAATAATTTTCCTTTAGTAGTTAGAAGGATAGTAAAAACGTTTCATTTTATATTGTTCGGAAATAAGGCAATAGTACAATAAAAGGCAACGCGGGAATAGTGGGAAACTGATTGCAACACAAAATTTCATACCTTTACAGAGACTCAATAAAGTATTTAGAATAAGTATCATTAGTAGTTAAGACGTTTCCTTTAGAATTGCTTGAAATCGAGTTACAAATTGCAATAAGGGTGTATTCGGAAATAGTGGGCCCACCTCGGGACAACCGAAGCGGTGGGCTCAAATTACGTGCATTAGGCTTATAGAGTCATCTACGGAGGTCCTGGGAACCTTCCATAATTTTCTAGGCAATATGCGGAAGTTTGCACAATTCTTTCAATAAAGCACACTTATAGGGTTCAATTCCATTGAATGAAAAAGGGGTATTTTTAAATGCGGTTTCCGATGAGTAGAATACTTACCGAGACTCAAATCCGATCCTAGTACACCTAGGACATGCCAAAAGAAGAATCAGGATAGCTTTACATACCTTATACGCTCTTTACGCCTTTCCAAGTTCACTTCCCGTTTCGTCCAAAATCTACAAATGGTCACATTTACCAAAGGTTAACCATAAGACTTTAGGACTTAAATCTCAAATCAACACTTTCCTACAGAAATTTGGGCAGCATTTCCCCTATACAGCTAGCATCCCCGAGAATTCAACTCGGCCAAAACAATCAACAACAACCCAATAACAACACTAACAACAACAACAATAACTACAAGACACAATATGGCACAACTAGTTCCCTTTCCAACATAGTGCGATACTTCCATTTCAACTTCAAATTTCCAAACAAATCTCAAGGGTTTCACATTCATCATTAATCAAGATCATCACAATATAATTTGGAAGCATTTCATATCAATTTCACAAAATATTCACAAGATATACACAATATACAAACTTTCCACCAAAGTCACAATTCCACCAAAACTTCTAATCTTTAACAAACATTTTCATAACATGTTTCTATCTTCCAACTTCATCAACAATCATCATAATTTACACCTTAACGACTTCATTTCCACAATATCATAAAATCATACTAAAATGACATAAACTTCTACATTCCATTTCAATACCAACTTAAACCATTTTACTTTCATTTACATTGCAAGGATCACAACAACACAACTAACATATTAAACAACATTAATTCATTTCCATTTCAATTTCCATGTACCACACGGCCAACACCTATATTTCCAACTTCAACCAAATTCATTCAACTTTCATTTCCAATATAAATTCCACCATAACCAAAACTAGAATACAACATAAAATTCAACTCACCATATGTATACAACATATATACACACACGGCTAGCTCCATACATACACCCCCACTTTGCAAACTTTCTTATTTCCATAATTTCTACTCATTTCCATATACTACAATATAAACCAACCTTCATAACATAGTAAGGAGGGATAAATTCTTACCTTTTCTCTTCAACTTCTTCACTTAACCCAAGTGTGAGATTGATGGAACAAGTGCTCTATTCTCCCAAACAATTGCACCAAGTTGTAGAGGACACTTAATTTAGAAGGAATTCAACAAGAAAATAATTTTAGAGTCAAGATTTTTGAGGGTGATTTTTCTATGGCCAATCGGAAATGGCTCCTATGTTTGCTCTTGGTTTTTCTCCTTTCTCTTCTTTCTTTGCTTCTTGAAAATTCTATTAGATAATGACCATTTATAATTAATTAGCACATGGAAATATTCATTAAAGCCATGGGTTGGGCCTCACTTGGCCGGCCACCCCCAACTCGGTTGGTCCCGAGTTGGGCCTAGCCCATTGACCTTTCGACCTTAAAACGTTCATATCGCCTTGTACCGACGTCACCTGGGAACCCAGGACTTATGGTTGGAAAGCTAATTCAATTATCTATAACTTCTATCTCTTGGTATTTTTCCAAATTCCAAACTTATAATACCATTTTTGCCCCTCCAAGTCAGGTCACCCGGAAACGTTTTCTTAAAAATATTCGTTTGGAGGGCTTCCACTTTGATTTGGCCCAAGGGTCTTTCATGAGTTGTGTGTAACTTTACATATGTGATTCGTATAGCTTGTCACATGTTCCAAAAAAAATCTTGATGTGTGGGCCTGTTACACTCCATAATAATCCGTGCTACTGTGTTAAAACAAGAAAGAATGAGTTAAGAAGGTTCAAGGAAAGTTAATCGAGTTAGTAAGAATATCGTTATATATATGGTTGTCTTAAGTATCTCGAGGTGACATGGTAACCTAAAGGATTTGAAATCGCGTTATTAGTATGTATATGAGGTAATGCGAGTGACCTTTTAAAGTATTTGAGATTATTAGTAATGATATAGAAGATGGACAAAATATATGAACATACTTTTGCGATTGGAATTTCGTCGAAGCTGTGTGAGTTCTCTAATTATGTTTAAGGTTATTGTGATCCTCTGGACCTTTCGAGATGTGTATAAGGATATTTATTGATGTATACAAGTGTGTATATGTATGCATAAGAGGTTACATGAGGTTGGAAGAGGATTAGAAGTTAAACGAAATGAATCGGAACAACTTCAATAAAATATCGGACCCGATTTTAGTCTATATTGTAGGAGGCATATCTCCTAGTATATGAGGAGTTTTAAGGTGTTTCAAAAGCCTAAAACAAAGTTCATCGAGTCTAGTTTTCAATGAAACAAACCGCTTGTCAAAACGATATCGGGGTAATGAGATATGGACGATGCAAGTTGGATGAGCGGGGATTAAGACTTAAATGTTCACAATTTTTCAATTGTGGCCGTGTGGGCCCCACAAACACAAGGCAAAAATCAGATTTTTGCCCATGCTCAGTTGGGGGAACGTGCAAGACCCCTTGGGCAGAAAAATATCCAACTTTGTTGACCAAAAGTTGCATGCCAACTCATTTTTCCCAATGCCACAAATTGAACAAGAGAGAGAAGCTCTCATCTTCTCCAACTAGAGAAAGCGAGCCACGGCTATGGCAGCTCCTCCACCACCAAAAAAAATCAGTTTTCTTCCTCAAATCAACTCCTCATCTAGTGTACAAGAACGTGTAGTAGTTGTTGGAAAGAAACAAGGGGGTGTAGCACCTCAATAGGGTTGAAGATTCGGCCAAAGTGAAGAACAAGTTGTAAGGTAAGAATGTTTATTGTTCTTGTGTTGCATGATGATTTGAATGTATAGTTCATGAAGGTTGTTGTTGGATTGTTGTTGTAGTTGAAGTAGAGAGTGAGCCGTGAGTGTTGGGGAAGCCATGGTTGGTTTCATTTTGTATGTATTGTTGGTGAATTGAATGGGTGTCAACATATGTAAATGAACAAAGATTGTAGAAGTTGGTTTATGATGTTGCATGTTGGTATTGGACTGTTTTGTGAGGGATTTAGTGAACTGTTTTTACTTGATATTTTGATTGTTATTATCATGAATTTCATGATGGAAATGAAGGTGTTTAATGGTTGGAGTTGAAACTAAAATCGTTCGTGAGTTGTTGTAAGGATTATAGAAATGACGATGTAGTTTAGTTGTGTACGAATTGATGTTGTATTTGTCGTGTGGATAGCTGGTCATAACCTACTGAAAATATATGAAAAGAAGGCATGAAATAATGTGTAAGAATCATAGGTGGTTTGCTTAGTATGTTTGTAAATGTTTGCAAGAATTCCGAACATTGTTTAGGGACTGTTTTGGACATGTTATTGGACTGTTTTGGACATGTTGTGGTAATGGGCTGTTTTCTAAAAAGTTTAAATGAGCCATGTGTTGTAGGCTTTAATGGAATCATGTTTAACCTCCTTGTACATGTATTGGAAATGGATTGAATGTGTTGTGGTTTGGATGAATGGATGAAAATCATGAAGTTGTTATAGTTGTGTTGAAGCCGTGTAAAGGGGCTGTTTTAGGGGAAATTATGGACTGTTTTGTGCCAAGTTTTGATTGTTGTTGTTATGAACATTGTGGTATATTGTATGTATGTTGAATATGTGAATTTAGGTGTTAAAGAAACAAATCAAATTGAAGTACGCAAGCAGTCCAAAACAGTGGACTGTTTTAAGGTTAGAAGCAAATTAGTGAATGTTGAATATTGATTGTTGCTATGAACGTGTAGTGAAAGTGAAGCTTAATGATTCAAGTTGAAATTGAAATGGTTTGTGGGCTGTTATAAGAATAAATATGATGCTGAAACAGTTCCGATAATCGCATAAGTAATGCTGTAAACATGTTGTTGTCGTTGTAATTGAAGTTGGAAAATTGCGAAATAGAAATTGTAGTGTTGGGTGTGCTGTTTGGCCGTGAGTATGGGACAGTTTTGAATGATGTATGGACTGTCCAAAGTCCCTTAAATCATGTTTATACAAGTTTGGATTGATACATGAAAGAATGACTAGCAATATTAGCTTGTAGCACTAGTTGGTTTGAATGCGAACGAAACGTCGTCTAAATGTTAGAAAGCGATTGTGAGTGTCAAAATACGTATCGAATTCCCTCGTAAACTAATCATAGCTTGTGATATCTTGATATAGGATAAGTACCATTGGGCAGCAAGTACAAGTTATTATACGACTAAACGCTAAAGGTATGTAAAGCTTATTCCTTCTTTTCTTGGCATGTCCTAGACGTAAGTATGAAATGATATGAACCTTGGGGTAAATTTTATTCTCTAGTTCCATGCATGACTTATGATTCTATATTTCCTTAATGCTATTGTCACGAGCCTACTACATGATTGACTAATGAATGATGTATAGAAGTTCCTACTCTTAAAGGAATGGCATGAATAGAAGTATACTTGATTTTCAAAAGCTACATCATGAAAATTGATACATGTACATGAAAGCTGAAACGTTCCTTGCTATGCCTTATAATGAGAGTTGAAAAGAATTGAATATGATTATTATCCCAATACTTTAGAGCTAGTTAGTTGCTTATCTATTGAGTCTCAAAAGATGCATTGCATATATGTGGTTGCTTATTATTCTGCTCGTGCTTATCGCTATATCCTTCACTGAGTCCCGGGCCAGGACACGTTCTCGTGCGCACATCTACTATATTATTACCGAGTCCCTCATTAAAGGGCCGGGACACGTATATGTTTATGTTTATGATGCTATGACTATATTCACCGAGTCCCTCACTAGAGGGCCGGGACACGTTATATATATATGATGATATGATGATGTGATGATATGATGATATGGAGATGGTGGCCAGGAGGGCATATATATTCCTTATTACCGAGTCCCTTACGAAAGGGCCGGGACACGTCTATGTGCATGTTTATGATACTATGATTTTAATTACCGAGCCCCTCACTAGAGGGCCGGGACACGTATATATGTTATATACAGAATGATTATGCAGCTTTGATTACAAAACACTATATTGACATTGATATGAGAATGATACAGATGAAATATGTTCAAAGGCAAGTCTTTATGAAATTCTGTTAGTTGCATTGAGTCCTATACATCTTATCTCAGTATGAGTCTATCACTATGTTTCATGCTTTACATGCTCCGTACATATTCCGTACTGACCCCCTTTCTTCGGGGGGCTGCGTTCATGCCCGCAGGTACAGACGTTCATTTCGGAGATCCGCCAGCTTAGGACACTTATTCAGCTATTTTGACTGCTCCATTGTTCCGGAGCCTAGCTTGTGGTATAACTCCCTTATGTTGAATTCATATGAGTTTATTTGGGTACGGCGGGGCCCTGTCCCGCCATATGATACGGTCATTACTCTTAGAGGTCTGTGGACATTTGTGTGGGTCTGTTTATGGTTGTTGACGCGTTTTATGATTATGACATATGTTTGGGGCGTACCCATTCGTAATGGCAGCCTTGTCGGCTTGCATATATATGTATGTTTGGTATGTTGCATATCGTGGCAGCCTTGTCGGCTTGCGTAGAAAAATATATGTTGTTGTTTAAAAATTGTAACTCCTCAGGAGACAGGTGCCTACGACATACAAAAAAACAATATTTTGACAGCTTTAAAACAACACCATACCTTTTTATACAAATAAGTTCATGACATACTAGTTATAAATGATTATAGTTAACAAGTGACATGAGTGTCCAATTCGGGCACTAGTCACGGCCTACGGGGTTGGGTCGTGACAGGGCCCCACCTCAGCTTACAAATAATCTGACGTTCAAAAATACGGGATATAACATATAAGCTAGAAAGTATAGTCTACTAACAATAATGTTACTTTCATATTAAATTGGCTAAGGGGGTGACAAAGCGAACTTTGTTACGGTTAACCTATAACAGGTATGTAAAGCTAACCCTTCTTTCTTTTGGCATGATTCATATGATGCGAACAAACGACGAATGTATAAGTTCCTATTCTTAGAGACACTAGGATGGTTAATGGTTTTGATTTCCATAAGCTATTTCATATTATCTTGATACGTGTCTATGATTCCTGAAGTTCCACTTGACATAATCCATAATGACATACGAGGGATACTTGACATGACTGTCTCCGCTGATATTCAAGTGTTAGTTCATTCTACCTATTCTATTGAGTCTCAGATGATGATTTGATTTGCATATGGTTACTCACTACTCTGCTCGAGCATACTGTTAATATATCTTTCACCGAGTCCCGGGCCGAGGTACGTTCTCGTGCACAGTTTCATTGCATTGTTCACTGAGTCCCTGACTAGAGGGCCGGGATATGGTATATATATATATATATATATATATATATATATATATATATATATATATATATATATATATATATATATATATATATATGATATGATGATATGATTACATGATGATATGATGATGTGATCGTGGCGCCAAGAATGGTATGTGATGACTTTATTCACTGTGTCCCATAGTGGGCCGGATATGATATATGATATTGATATGCATGTTTTACATTTTATAAGGCAAGTGCATTGGTATTTTGAAAGTCATACTTGTCTCCTATAATTTCTATTTCAGTCATGATCCTCTTTATTGTGTTTCATACTTTATATACTCAGTACATTTCTCGTACTGACCCTCTTACTCAGATACTCGATTTGGTGATCCTCTAGCTTAGGATTTCCACTCAGCTGTCTTGGAGAGCTCCATTGTTTCGGAGCCTAGACTTTTGGTACAGACCTTTTGACGTATATATATATATATATATATATATATATATATATATATATATATATATATATATATATATATATATATATATATATATATATGTTTATCCAGGGGTACGGCGGGGCCTTGTACCGTCATATTTCACTATCGATACTCTTAGAGGTTTGTAGACATATGTGTGGGTTGTATATAGATTATGATCAGCTGTGTCTATATAGTTTGTTGTGGATATTTCTGTTTGTGGTGGCAGCCTTGTCGGCTTGCGTTGTGTATTGACATGTAGTGGCAGCCTTGTCGGCTTGAGTATCATAATGGTATATAGTGGCAGCCTTGTCGGCTTGCATATCTTATTACGTTGTGATTTGTTGTGACTCCTCAGGAGACAGGTTATCATGATATGTGACGTTGTGAACCTTTGGTATGTTTGCCAATTCCCATATTGTCTGAAGTTTCAGTCTGACTATATCTAATAGGTACGTATACGAGTGTCCAGCTCGGGCACTAGTCATGGCTCACAGGGCTGGGTCGTGACAAAAGTGGTATCAGAGCAGTTCATCCTCGGAGTGTCTACACGCCGTGTCTAGTAGAGTCTTGTTTATCGGTGTGTTGTGCACCACATCTATAAGCATAAAGCTACAGGACATTTAGGATGTTATCTTTTCTTCTGCCTTAGATCGTGCGATAGAGCCAGAACCTAGGAAGGATTGTTTCTGACCTCTTTTCCTTTAGGTAGTTGTAGATTGGCAAGAGATGAAGAGGTCAGCTTCAGATAGTAGGGGTGCTAAGAAGGCCCCTAGAGTAAGTTCAGGACTCCATGCTCCAAGACCGAGCAGGAGGAGCGTCAGTTATTCTATCGAGACTGACCCCTCGGAGGACCCAGCGATAATTCCTCCAGAGTTTTTGATATCTAGGGAGGCGGTCCCCGAGGCCGTACCAGTTGCTCCTATGGCAGAGCACCACGTTAGACCGGCTACCCCGGTAAGTGTTACAGATTACTCCAGCCGTCTATCCTGGCCATCGGTAAACCAGGAGTTGTGTCACACCCTAATTCCGCTAGGGTGTGATGGGCACCCGACCCTTACCTAGGGCCGAGAGAACCCTCAGACTCTTGCTGCACATAAAATCATGTCAAACTTTTCAAATCAAATGAGATGAAATACATCGTAAATTTTTTTTTCCAGAAATATTCTTTCACGTAGCTTCCAAGCATAACGAATCAATAATCATACAAAATTCAGTACATAACACAGACCGACATTTTGGCTGACGGAGCCGCTTACAGACTGACAACCAATACCCACGACGCTGTCTGCAAAGTCTCTAACGTAATCCAGAAAGCATAACATACCAACTCTGACTCGGCAGCACTCCGGGAACAAATGGAGCTTGCCATCTGCACTGGAACATCTTCTATACTGTCTTCAACTCACCTGGGAGTACCTGCGCGGCATGAAATGCGGCCCCCCAAAAAGAGGGGGTCAGTACGAAATATGTACTGAGTACGTAAAGCATACAACACAGAAAGCAAAGTCACAACTGAAATACGATATATAGAAAGCGAGCACAATAGCCAGCATACTAAGGAGTCGTATCCGGCGTACAACAGGCAAAAGAAGTTCCGGAGAAATCAACACGGCAATCGGGATGACAAAATGTTTGCTTTCTTTTGGAAAACATCTTTGTTTCACACACATAGAAGAATCAACGCACAATTTCCGCGGCCATAAGTCCAGCGGTCACAATCACACATACCGCGGTCAAGTATCCAGCGGTTTTCTATCACAAGTTCGATATACCGCGGTCAAGGGTCCAGCGGTCTATGTCGGCATAATCACAAGTGCGGCAGATGTGGTCAAGGGTCCAGCAGTCAATGCCACACGTCCGGCATGATGCGGTCAAGGGTCCAGCAGTCAATGTCGGGCATGCCGCGGTCGAGGGTCCAGCGACCAATATCACATATGCGCATATTCACATAACCGGCCCGGGACTCGGTAACACAGAAGATAACCAGACAAAATGCCAAATTATCACTTTCCAAACATAATCACACATGCCAGGATCATGCATCACACAGGACTCAGGTATACCAAAATCGTATATCGGAAAATAAAGAAAATAAGTAGTTTGTCCAGAATCTCAGGGTAAGATTTTTAAAAACGCTTTAGATGTCAAAAACATTTTATAATGCTCATGAAGGTGGTCATAACATCTATCATATAGTGAACAGCATAATAACCAGGAGTTACCTGCGAACTCCGGACAAGAGTACATTGGCTAAAGCCGTACATCACATGTCAGGGTTTCGGTCCCCACAATTGGGTCAATAATCATTAAAATCCATCTCGGGATAGATAAAATATCTCCCGTTTAGTAGTCGGAACAATAACCATGAGTTCCCTTGACTTACCGTACGGGAATAAGACAAACAGAACAATAAGAGAGGCATCGGGGATAGCGGGCCCACCTCGGGCCAAGTCGAGGCGGCGGACGAGAATCACGCCCATTAGACTCTACGGAGTCATCCAAGAAAGTTTTAGAACGATCGGGTTACATTTGTAAACGTTTTGGAAGTCCAACCACTTTTCTAGTAAAATGCACCTTTTATAATTCAATTCTATTGAATGAATAGTAACGAAAACTAATCTCGGGTTACGATGAGCAGGATGGTCCCCGAGGCCGAAATCTCAACCTAGTAGACCTAGGGCATGCCAAAGAAGGAAAGGATAAGCTTTACATACCTTTCGCGCTACTCACGCTTGTCCAAACTCAATCTCCGTTTCGCCCAAAACCTACAAATGGTCATTTTTACCAATTGTTAACTATAAGGCTTTTGGTATTCAATCTTTAACTCATCACTTGTCTACAAAAATTTGGGCAGCATTTCCCCTATAAACTCGTCTATCCGAATTTCCAATTGCTCTCCTGTTGACACAGAAATACCAACAATAACATATGGACACAACCATATCTTCAATTCTTTTATTTCAACAAGAACAACAACATATCAAAACAGCCCCCAACTGTAACATAACGATGCCCGAAATTCTAACGAACACTTGCAATACACCAAGCAGCCCATATGCACTTCTTATACCTTATTTCATGCAATATTTTCAGAAAATTTCAGGGAAATACAACAGCAGCCACTCGACACCACATCATCTACTCATGTGCAATAAAACCACATTATTATCTCTATAATCCTTACAACAACCCACAACAATTTAACTCCAACTCTAACCATTAAATTCCTTCACTCTCCTCACATATCCATGATTACAACAACCAAAATATTAATTCAAATCAGTCCATCAATTTCAATTAAAACAGCCCCTCACCCATAAATTTCAACAAAACAACAAACGAGTTTATAATGTTGTTTTCTCCGTTCTAATTCGTTAAAACTCTAAATAAACACTTTAATAACATAAAAGGAATTGTATAAATACCTTATCAGAAGCTCCACCACGAAAATTTCATCCCCCAAGACCAATATTTATCTCAAATTGAAGGCAACGCAACGTACAACGTTTTTCTCTTCATGAGCTTCGGGATTCGGAGCTCGGATTTTGATCAAAATGGCTTCCTTAGCCTATGATCTCTCTCTCTCTCTCTCTCTCTCTCCAATGTTTTTGGAGGACATTAGCTGAAAATGATCAGCCCTCAAGTGAATTTTCCATATATATTAACGTTAATGGGCCTCATGGGCCGAAACATTAGTGTTTGGGTCGGGTCCAAACTTGCTGCCCTGCCAGCCCAAATTGCATCGTCCATATTTCCTTATCCAAATATCATTTTGACGAGCGGTTTGTTGCGTTGGAAACTAGACTCGATGAAATTCATTTTAGGCTTTTGAAACACCTTAAAACTCCTCATATACTAGGAGATATGCCCCCAATAATATGGGCTAAAAATCTGGTCCGAGATTTTACTGAAGTTGTTCCGATTCATTTTGTTTAGATTCGTTTATCTTCTAATCCTCTTCCAACTCTCATGTAACCTCTTATACATACATATACATACCCATATACATACATAACAATCCATACACGTCTCGAAGGGTCCGGAGAATCACCATAACCTTAAACGTAACTGGAGAACTTACGAAGCTTCGACGAAACTCCAATCGCAAAAATATATTCATATCTTTTATCCATCTTCTATATCATTACTAATAATCTCAAATACTTTAAAAGGGCACTCACATTACCTCATATACGCTCATAACGCGATTTCAAATCCTTTAGGTTACGATGTCACCTCGGGATACTTAAGGCAACCATATATATAACGATATTCTTACTAACTCGATTAACTTTCCTTGAACTTTCTTAACTCATTCTTTCTTGTCTTAATTAAAATAGCACAGACTCTTACGGGGTGTAACAAGTTGCCCGGTTATCTACATTCCTCAGACTCAGATAAGGAAGACGATGAAGGCCAGACGAGTAGATGGCGGGTAGATGATGATGAGGAGCACACTTCACCTTATAGACCACCAGATCAGACTAGAGACCGATCGACTACAGGTATGTGAGATTTTATTGAAATTTCCTATGTATGAGTATTTGCTAAAGATTATTACCTAATAGCGGCGAGCGAAAATTAAAGGGGCCGACAACTAAGTATTTATAAGTAACGGCGACCAAGGTGTTTCCATCACTATCGGAATTTTGAAATCTAGGATAGAAAGTAGACATACATACAGGTAAAAGTTGGATATCAAGGTTACATTATGAGAATTTGTATATACAGAATGGAAAACTGGCCATCATTAAGGTAAGTTATTGTAAGTATAATAGGAAAATAGATTGAATATGTATATATTGTTGATAAGTTCAGTTATAAGGTGCGCACAGAAGAAGCTAGGAATCAGTAACGGTAAGCAGAATATATGTCAGATGTAGTGTGAATGTTACAGGTATGATTGAAACCTGCGGTTAAAGATTGAAAGGGAAAATAAACAGGAAAGTGCAACTGGTGCAGTTTGAGTTGGACATACGAGGTGAGTTATCATTTTCATACTGTTATTGATATGAGGAGCCCTGTGCGGCTATGATACGAGATAATATATATGCTGGCCCTGTGAGGCATTGTTTTTGGTATTTTCTGCATGTAGGTTTTGGGATAGTAAGAAATACAGAGGAAACTCTGCCAAAATTTTCCTAGAAGTAACAAAAAGAATGAGATAGAAGTTCGTAAAAAAGTCTTGAAAGGTCATGTCAACAGCAATGATAGGATTTGACTAAGTTGCAGGTACGTCTGTCATCGAGAAATAAAGTTAACAGTTGAATTGATAATAATAATAATAATTATTATGAGGTCAACATCGATATGGTAAATTTATCATGTTGGATCAATGCTTTAGGAGATACCCTCTATGTCATCCATAAGAGGCATCATTCTTATTTGGGAAATTTGGTTTCAAAGAAGCAAATATGAGCAGCTACCTTTGGAATTCATTTGAACGGACCAGAATACTTTCCAGCCACACTTTACCTTAGAAAAAGCTCACATTGAAGAGCAAAAACGTCCAGCAATTAATTTTCACTTTTATTGAAGAATACAAAGCATACAGCTAGTAGTTTATGAACTAAATAGTTCGTTCACGACCCAAGAACAAATCTGGAGGTAAACTATGTGAATCAAGCATTAGAAATCCCGTGGTGCTTGTCGAATTCGGGTTCCTCTTCTTATGGTGGTTTGGAGGATTGTTATGAGAATGAGTAAAGCCCAGTGAGGAAGTGACTAAAAGATATGACGTGATCTATGTGACTAAAGTATAAAGGCAAAGGCAGGGTATAGAACGAATGAGAAAGACTTATAAAGTTCTATAGGGAAAATTCAGAAAAAAGATTATGCGATAACGGAAATGAAAGCGAGCAAGATAACAATGCAGTAATGGGTTACAAAAAGTATAGCCGAGAACACGAGTAATGTAAGAGATGGAACTATGGAAGATCAAAATATAGAAAGATGAGCAGCGAGGTAGAATGAGTGCTAGAAAATGACTAGGATGATAAGAACAAATAGGGACAGACAGAATACGTTTTGGAAATAAGAAGGGAGCATGCAGAAGTAGTGTTTTCCGAAGGATACAAGGGTGGCATGAGATTTCTCGTGCACAGAATAAAAAGATGGACATAGATCAGAAAAGTGGAAAGGAACACTAAAGAAAGCACCCAAGATAGACATAATTAAATGAGTACGAGTATAGAACAAAAGGGAAATATATAGCTATGAACTTAAAGGTGTAGTACGACGACAAGGTGATAAGATAAGACTGTCATTAAGATGAACTTGATATGATTTTGAGTAAGTTAGAAGTCGATACTGTGTACACAACAAGGGTAAAAGAGCATAAGGCATAAAGGAGTACTGCGTGTGTATGACTTCACCTTGAAAACAGTGGAATCTTTAAAGGACAAGGACTGTAGGTTTGAAGAACAAGCGATGTATTGTAAATTTATTAGAGGAAACATATGATACAGGTTGGGATAAAGATAATGTTACAAGAAAGCTTTGGACACTTGTCATCAGAAAATAAGATATGGATATGGTACAGTATACCAAGTGAATTAAAAAAAATAAGATCAGAGGAATGTAGGTGAAAGATGGAAACAATAGACACTGAAATATATTTGATATAGATGCTTAAACTTCAAGTGAGATCCCTGGCTGAAACAAGTTAGTAAGATCTGAAAGCCAGTAATAAATGGATAGAAGACAGGATGGTATTTAAGATGGTGCGGAGAAGAATCTGTAAAGATCCTGAATGATGTGGCATTACAAGTGGGTGCTTATAAAAAGAAAGAGTACGACAGAAGAATGGTAACGAGTAACTTAAGAGATATTATAAAGGACAACAATGCTATACTAGATTAAAGGCTAAGAGGTTGGCAATAGAGTTGTGCGCTAACAATGTTACGACTTATAGGTAGCAAAGAGAAGGGATAGAAATCTCCTATAATAGGATATTAGAAAAAAATTAAAGGATGAATTAAGGGAAAGGAGTATGAAAAGATAGGCTACGAGCGCGTTTTAGTACGGATGAATTAAGTAGAGCATAATGAACCAGGTAAAGGAAAAGCTATGACTAAGATTGGATATGTTTTATATAAGTTGTACAAGAATAGTTATGCAACATACGAATATTTGTATACTAAGGATGACACCAAGTGAGTACTTGATAAGAAGAGTAAGGATTCAGTAATAAAAATGCGGTTGTGATATTTTGGATATATTAAGAGAAGGCATAAGATGGTTTGAGCTAGATTACCGAGATGGGATTAGTACTGAGGGCGAATAGGACATGGCCATTGTTGAGCCCTGATACCGATTGAAAGGTACAAGAGGAGAATGCAAGGTAAAGCATATAGACTGGCGAAACGACACTAAGGTATTTCTTGGGCTAATTTTAGCACCTTCGCAAATTCTTGTAAAGATTGCAACATAATGTTTGATAGAGAAACTAAGAGCAAAATCTGAGTAAAGTGGCGCAATAGAAGAGTTTGAATTAAAGATAAAGAAACGACGCGAGATAATACGCCTAAAGTGTTAGAAGTTGTATTAAGAGAAATGGTTTAAGCGCGATGATCAAAACAAGTGAGTTACGGGATGACAGTGAATTTGTATGTCAAATCCAAACTTCTTTCAGAATTATACCAGTTAACGATAGTCAGATTACAGAACATCTGTGTAAAGTTATTATATGAGGAAAATCCCGCGCTACTTGATAGCCAACTCTAAGGATTGAGATTAAGAGCTAAAAAGTTGAGTGACAGTTAAAGCCCTTTAAAGAAGTCGAGGAGTAATACATGAGGCCGAAGATTCCAGAATATGGACTTACAGTAGAGCAATGTAAGGTTATTGAAGTAAAATAATGTTACACCCTGGGAAATTTCATCTTATTCGTAGAGTCTGTGAAGGGTCTACAGATTACCAGAGGCATGAAATACTACAGGGATAGTAAAGTCTAATAAATGGACGAGGAACGTCTACGCGTTAGAGGTAAGATGAAGTGAACGATACGTTTTAAAAGAGTAACTATAGAAGAAGAAAGAGACGAGTTAAGACTAAGTGCACCAAGGAGAGAGTAAAGGTGCAACCGTCAACCAACTGCGAAATGAAAAGGAGAGTAAAGACAACGACGTGGAATTACCACCTTGAGAGGCAAGAGCAATAACAAATATTATCGAAATTATTACTGAGAGAGCTGGAATACGTTATAATAAATTGAAGGGATCGACCAATGAAAGAGGCATGTGAAGGGCATAATTCAGTAAAAGAACGTTTAAGGAAGTAAGGAAGTGCAGGATTAGTTTAACATTCGAGGACGAGTGTTCCAAAGGGGGGAAGGATGTTATACCCCGTATTTTTGTACGTTGGATTATTCGTAAGCAAATTGTTACACCCCAGAAAATTTCGCGTTACTAAGGCAGCAGATGGCTTAATATGATCTCAAGAAGGAGCAAACATTACAAGTATAACGGATGAAATTCTACTGTATTAGCATGAGGACAGCATGAGTATGATATTTGGAATGATACGTTAAAAGATATATAGCCCTCGTAACCGTAAGCTTAGGTGGGGCCCACATGATAGAGTTTTTATAAAGGACATATGACAAGTTATATGGACAATATATGTGAAGTTAAACACAACTCAAGAAGGACCCTTGAGCCAAATCCAAGTGTAAGCCCTCCAAAAAGATGTTTTTAAGTTACTTTTTCGGGTGATCTGACTTCAGGAGGCCATAACCCCATATTTATTTGGGAATTTGGGAAAACTCTAAATACCAAACTTGTAGAGAATTGAATTATCTTTCTAACCATAGGTCTAGGGCCTTCACACGACATAGGGATAAAAAGTTATGGACATTTTAAGGCAGAAAGGTTAAGCTGGGCAGTGGGCTCGGCCCAACCCGACTCAAGGTCGGTGGGAACCGACCCAAGACACCTATATAAGGGTGAAATTCGTCCAATTTATTGACAGTTAACCCCAAAAAGAGCTGAACCTTTTAGAGAGAGAGAGAGAGGAGAGTTAGAGAGAGAATGTGGAGAATCGATCAAGTTCGAGGCCCCGAATCCCGTGGCTCGTGAAAGATAAAGTGTAGTACGAGTTGTCGTCGTCGTTTCAAGATAAATATTGATCTTAGGGGATGATATTTTCGTGGTTGAGATGCTTATAAGGTATGTATATGATTCCTTTTATGCTATTAAAGTGTTTGTTTAGATTTTTAATGGATTAGAACGGAGGAAATAATGTTAAAAGCTCGTTTGCCATTTTTGGGGAGTTTATGAAGGTGGGGCTGTTTCAGTGGAGTTAAATGGATGGAAATATCTGAGTTATGATGTATATTGATTGTCGATATTGTTGTTTGATGTTTTTGCTGATAATTTAGCTGAATTGGATTTTCGGGTTTGTCCAGTTTATAAAGGAAATGCTGTCAAAATTTCGTTAGAAATAGAGATAAGTTTAAAGGGTTGATTACAAGGATATATATTGGATTGATTGTTGGTAAATTGGTATTGTTGATAGATTAGCATGACCCGAATATGGGATGTGGTTAGCTGGAAAGCGGCAAAGGTATGTAAGGCAAACCTTTCTTCCTTTGGCATGATTCTTGTTGGTATTCATTCTATATGTACTCCATATGATTCCATTCTTAGACGAGTAAGGTCTAAATGTTTCTTGTGATGGCTTATTGATATTGTACTCCTATTCTGTTCAAAAGGGAACACCCATAAGGTGCCAAGTTGAGTTGTGTATATGGTTTTACTAATGATTTCGAGGAAATGAGTTTTAGACTAAAGGAAACATAAAGTTTGATTTTCAAAACCATTCCGAAGGGGGTGCGAGATTTTACTACTTCATTTCACTAACGATTTATGTCACAATCCATAGTATCATCCCTTTGTATTGATACGATCACTTATTTTTTGGGTAGGGCAATAAGATGAAATTGAGTAGAATATAAGTAGCAAGAATTTGATAACAATTCTACCCTTAAACCTGGAAGTATGTCCTCCTAAGTCTAGTGAGATACAAATTTGATAACTTCTTATGAAAGACTAAGGCTAATAACTGGATTGTGATGACTTGATTAGTGACTTATGATATGAATTGAAATTGATATTTGTGTATCGAGTTTGACTTGATATTAAGCCGGAAGCGGCTGCCCGAAGGGGCCATCGTTATTTTGCCGGAAGCGGCTGCCCGAAGGGGCCATCATTATTATGCCGGAAGCGGCCGTCCGAAGGGACTATTGTGATACTAGCTGGAAGCGGCTGTCCGAAGGGACCATTCTTTTAACATGTCAGAAGCGACATTTGTGTTGAATTGCATTATTTACTTAAAGATTATTTTGAGACTTTTTGTGCACATTTATGTTTCTTCCAACGAAGGCTGCAGGTATTCAGTTATATTATGATTTCTTCTCTCCGGAGTCGAATTATGATTATGATTTGTTACCACCTTACATACTCAGTACGTTGTCCGTACTGGCATCCTTTTGCCTGGGGATGTTGCGTTCGTGGCCGCAGCCCTAGATTGTTTGGCAGGTTAAGTGTATAGCTAGGATGCTTGGACGTCAGCTGGGATTGGCAAGTTCCACCTCATTCTGGAGTTGTGCTGAGTCATGTATCGATATGTATGATTATGGGTACGTCTGGGCCCTGTCCTGACTCGTAATGTTCAGTTTACTTCTTAGAGACTTCTGCAGAGAGTGTCATGTGGTATGTTTGTCGAGATGTCGACAAAGTGGTGTCAGTTGAGTCATTTGTTGATTGAAAGTTTTCATAATCGTTATAAAGATAATGATTTCTAATTGGAAAAGTTTTATATTCTTAAAAGTTCTTGAAATGATAGGATTTGATAGAGTGAATGTCTAAGGGTTCGCTCAACTCTGATGAGAGTCGGGTGCCCGTCATGCCCTAACACTGTTAATGTGTGACAAAGTGGTATCAGAGCAGTTCGTTCTAGGGGTTGTCTGCTAAGTCATGCCAGGTAGAGTCCTGTTCATGGGTGTGTGTTTGACCACACTTATGGACAGGAGGCTACAGGGCATCTAGGATGGTTTCCCTTCACTCAGATCATAGATTGTGCTATAGAGCTGTGTTATAGGCCTTGAATCCTTGCTGCTAATTTTAAGATTTGAATTTTGATTAAGAGATTGTAAAGTGCAGCCATGATTGCGAAATTGGAATTGTTCGTAAGAAAGGTAAGTTCTCTGATGATTAATGATTGCTATTTGAGGTAAGTGCTGCAGGTTAAGGATTGCAGCAAGAAAGGTATGCTTCTTAGCGAATTGAGAATGCCATTGTGAAGAGTATTTGTACAGGTATGTATAGAGTATTGTAATATGATTGTGGCCCTGTGAGGCAAGTTGATATATTTTGATTGTGGCCCTGTGAGGCATGTTGATATATTTTGATTGTTGTGCTATGAAGCTTGTTGGTTAGCTATGTACAGGTGGGTAGTACAAATTACAGAAGAGGTTCTGCCAATTTTTTTTAAAAATTGATTGTGATCAGTATATATATGTGTGCTATGATCAGTAAGATACACAAGTGTAAACTGAAGAATGAAAGGTTAATAATAGTTGTAAATCGGCTGAAAGGAGGGTTATGAGATGGGTTCAGAATGAGTTTGGGAGTTTGGTTGAAATTACTCGAGGATATAAAAGTTAGTCGAGGGTTAAGTTAAGTTCTCTCGAGGATTAGAAATAAGGTTGATGAACTAAGATTAATGAGATTCGAATAATGTGATAAGATTACGAGAAGAGACATAAGAGGGGAAGCAATGATAAGCAAGGAGTCATTCGAGAGGTGAGTTAGTATAAAAAAAAAGAGTAAGCTTTAACGAGTAAAGAATGAAACAAGGAAGAGAAAGAAACATGATTATATGTGTTTGAGGAAAGGGAGTAATGCGATATTAGTAAGTGTTGGAATTGGATACGAGTATTAGTCTTCATTTAACATTCGAGGACGAATGTTTCTAAAAGGGGAAGGATGTTACACCCCAGAAAATTTCGCGTTACTAAGGCAGCAAATGGCTTAATATGAGCTCAAGGAGGAGCAAATATTACAAGTATAAAGGATGAAATTCTACTGTATTAGCATGAGGACAGCATGAGTATGATATTTGGCATGATACATTAAAAGATATATAGCCCTCGTAACCGTAAGCTGAGGTGGGGCCCACATGATGGGGTTTTTATAAAGGACATATGAAAATTTATATGGACAATATATATGAAGTTAAACACAACTCAAGAAGGACCCTTGAGCCAAATCCAAGTGTAAGCCCTCCAAAAAGATGTTTTTAAGTTACGTTTTCGGGTGATCTGACTTCGGGAGGCCATAACCCCATCATTATTTGGGAATTTGGGAAAACTCTAAATACCAAACTTGTAGATAATTGAATTAGCTTTCCAACCATATATCGTGGGACTTCACACGACATAGCGATAAAACGTTATGGACATTTTAAGGCAGAAAGGTCAAGCTGGGCAGTGGGCTCGGCCCAACCCGACTCAAGGTCGGTGGGAACCGACCCAAGACCCAAGACTCTAAATCGACCAGCAATATATGGAGTAACATATGACAATGTGGAGCCCAGATCAATCAAAGCATATACATCATGAGAAAATACCAATAATATACCTGTGACCACATCAGGAGAAGACTCAAGATCTTGGCGTCCAGCCAAAGCATAAATACGGTGCTGAGGACCGCTAGAACTGAGGACTCTCCCTCTGCCTCTACCATGACCGACTGGCGCATGTGAACCTGGCCCCATAGGGCGTACAGATGCTGAAGATCCGGCTACCGACCCTGAAGGCTGGGTCCTACCTCTACCATGAACTGAGGGGAAATCACGTATAATATGGCCTGGTCGACCACATGAATAGCAAACCTCTGAACGCTATCAGTATTGACCCGAATCACCTCTGAACTGAGACCCCAAAAAACTCTGACTCGGCCTAGAACGAGTAGATCTATCGAATCTCTGGCCTGAAAACCGGGGAGGCGCACTAGTCATAGAAAGGCCTGAATGGCTAGAAAACTGCTGTCTGTGCCGGCCTCTAAACTCACTCATCGGACCTGAAGATCTGGCCCTCTTGCTAGTTCCCCAATCATGCTCGCATTCACTTCTTTGTTGTTGTAGGCTTTCTTCTATGTTCTGAGCATGGGCCTGAATGCGTGAAATATCTATATTGTCCTGAAGGGACGTAGTCAAGCACCTATCCATCAAATGTGGCCCAAGGCCCTTCACAAATCGGTGCACTCGGTCACCCATATCCGCTACCATGGCCGAAGCATACCTAGCAAAAGAATTGAAGAGGAGACTGTACTCTAAAGCACTCATGCTACCTTGCCTCAAATTCAAGAACTTATCGACTCTATCTCGCCGAACTTCCGGAGGCATATAGTGTCGGAGGAAAGCATCAACAAATTCTTGCCATACCGGGGGAGGTGCATTGGCTCCCCGTGAAGCCATCCAAATTGTGTACCAATGGATCGAGACATCTCTCAATCTATAGGACGCTAACTCCACCGATTCGGTGTTCGAAGCATGTATCAATCGAAGCGTCCTCAACATACCATCAATAAAGTCCTGAGGGTCCTCATCCGGCTTTGACCTAAAGAATTCCGGAGGATTTAAGCTAATGAAGTCATGGGCCCTTGCACTAATAGCCCTATCACCTTGCCCTGCACCTTGCCACTGAGTCTGAGCAGCAACCAATTGAGTAAGCAAATGAATGGCTTCTTTTACGTCCTGGCCTGAAGCATCCGGTGGAGGAGTCGGAGGTGCTGGAGCTGGGGCTGAGGCTCCCTTACACTCTTCAGAAATAGGAACTATCTGGGAGGACTAAGATTGAGCCGCGTTCTGGGACTCACTTTCCTCTACAACTGTTTGCGGTACTCTTTCAGCCCGCTTTTCTACCGCTGTCATGCCCTTTTGGGCTGCTGTAGCTTTCCTCTTTATAGGCATCTCTGAAATACACAATACACGGTTAAAGAGAAGGAAGTTCTTATATCATAGCTCTATCGCACGATGTTATGAAGAAAGAAGGTCAATCATTCCTAAAATGCCCGAAGCCTCTTGTTTATAAGTGTGGTGCGCAACATACCCATAAACAAGACTCTACTGGACACGGCTCGCAGACACACCCTAGGACAAAACTGCTCTGATACCACTTTTGCCACGACCCAACCGGAGGCCGTGATGAGCACCTGGTGCTAGCCCACCCGGGCACCCCTTAGCGTACCTTTACACTTATATCTAGGTGAGCCACATATTAGATCATACATTCCTATTCATAAATCACACTAGTCCCTTTGGACAACAATACCTTTATACTATCATTGGCATTTATGCCATATCAATGTACATAAGCCGACAAGGCTAACAAAATGATATACAAAATATAGACCGACAAGGTCAAACACATCTAACCACATACACATGTCTACGAGCCTCTAAGGAGAGTATGTCATATCAATAGGCGGGACAAGACCCCGCTATGCCCATAATTATGTACACAAAATAATAAGTACCCAAAAGCTATAGCTCCGAATGAAATGGAGCTCCACTATGTAGTCCCTAAGAATGTAGCTATGGATCAAGTCTGTCTCCCTGGGCACCTGTGGGCATGACTCAGCGTGCACAAACAAAAGGACGTCAGCACGAAGAATGTACTGAGTATGTAAAGCATGATCGACATCGATATAGAAGCATAATAAGCAACATAAGAAATAGCATAAGATGGGAGAAAGTAGTATCATCGTCATAAGCACTTACTTGCCTTTCATATGGACTTTCCATTTCTAACGTGTATTTGTGTACATACACCCATATCCGTATCCGTACTCATTTACATTGCGTCCATAATCTTATTCATATACATAGTCTTATTCATATTCATACCCGTATCATGTTCGTATTCGTACACATATCTATATCATATACATAACCATATCATATACATAACATTTACATAGCATGCCCGACCACGAAGGTTCGGTGTTTCATACATACTTGGCAAACCAAGGCTCAAGGTTACACATACCTGGCCCTACCAAGGCTTCAGGGTTATCCGTACCATCTGCAGAGGTGTCCGCGCGTTACATAATCATATACATACTCTACCGGCCCTATAAGCTCGGGGTCCCATAATAGTCATACATAGATACATATACATAATAGCTCATAAGCATCTATATTATTAACATCACTTTAATCATCGTCATCGTTATCGTCATCGCTATTAGCATTATAGTCGTCATTAATATCATTATCACTATTATCGTCATTCATTACATCTATCTTTATAGGCTTACTCGTCATATGAGGAACTTAGTACAATCGTAGCATATAGAGAATCGTGTGCTTAATAGCTCGGAAGATCGAATTATTTGAAGGACATCATAGACTTATAGAAGATTCAGATGATTGGTAAAAGAACCACTCCTTATGAAAGAAGGGTTAGCCTTACATACCTTTCCATTCAACTATTTTACCACTTGCGCGTTCTCCTCCCGCGCTCACGTTTCTACCTTCATTAAAGTCATACTATCATTAGAAATCGATAGCTAGCATACACGACTAAAACTAGAGAAAATCGGACATCATCTCCTTTATTTATACGACATTCCTCCAGATCGTATATCAACTCCCAAACATTGATAATACATTCACAATATCATAATAATATTCTTTATTCATCCACATTATATATATTTCTCACTTCGCTTCCATTCACCCATATCCATGGACATAACACATGACTACGTTTATTCACATACATCGCCTATCCCATGTTATCAACATCATTTGTAACATATTTATATCACAACACATCAAGAGTCATGACTCAATTCAAACTATTACTCAAAATGGCACTATTCTACATTCATAACCCATTTTTCTATACCCTTCTACAATCCAAGTATTTCAACTCTCAAATACCTTACACAACATAGAAATACCATAAATCTTACCTTAGATGTTGTAGGAACAAGCCTTGGTTGGTAATACTTAACTTGAGCAAAAACCATAGTTCATCTCCAATGAGATTTCTTGACTTGAATGATTTTTACTGGGTTTTCTTGCACTTGATTCACTTAGTTTATGTTGTTGATCACTAATACCTCTTGAATTCTTGTGGTATAAATGGAGAGAGATGTTTTAGAGAGAAGGGGTGTGATATGCAAGTGAAATGAAATAAAACTTGGATCCTTTATTTAATGAACCATTCAGTCCCCGACCAGGTATACGGACCAACATACGGTCCGTACATATTATACGGGCCATATGTTTGGCCGTATGTTTGGTCCAGAGAAGTATGCCATTCTGGGCTGATTATACGGTCCTAACATACGGAGCGTATATTTTATAAGGCCAGTATGTTTGGCCGTATAATCCCCAGTATTCCGAAGCTCGTTTTCGTCGACTCGTTTGGTCTCCAATCCTTATGGAACCTTCTTAACACTTCTTAACACCTCAATACCAATCTAAGGGATGTTATAACTCTTTTCCAGGACATCATTAAATCCTCATTAACTCGTTACTCAAAATTCATTTCCGATACCTATCGTATGCCTTGCCTTCTCTTGGCCAACTTTCTTCCCCTATCTCAAACATCTTTGAAATCTTAACTAGGGTAAATGAATGTCATTTCTTACCTATTGAAATACCGTATACTCGTACTCTTCACTAGTCTATTCACTTGTGCATCAATGGAAATTTTTTCGAGGTGTAACAGCAACTGCCCGACTGATCAGTGGTAACTGCCTGACCGGCCGTATCACGGTGGTAATAACTGGCCGTCCGATTATCACCTGACGGTAGAGCGCGAATGCCCGACTAATCAGTGGTAACTGCCCGACCGGCCGTAGCACGGTGGTTACTACATAGCGGCCCAACTGGTCGTAGACCGGTGGTAAACACATATCTGCCCAATCGGTCGTAGCCCGGTGGAAACATTTGCCCGACTGGTCGTAGACCAGTGGTAATTTATAATGGACATCATGACCAAACTTCTACAAGTAATCTATATACACTTTCCATGGTCATCACGTAACCCGTAGGGTCTACATAACCATATGAAACTTATAAGCACAGCTCAGGCCAGTAGTACTTCTTCCCGCTTGACAAGACAATAACCAATTCTTAAGATACAACATAAACCTCTCTTCGAACATTAAATACCTCATAAGGGATACCCTACTAGCACTCTATTCATGTCTTATAAAACATTCCTTAAGGACTAGTTCCTAAACTCGTTGGATTATTATTAGGGAACCATCATCATGAACACATCTCACTTTGAAGGAACAAAATAGTAAGGTGAGATCAATATCAATGAATAACATCAATAGCCATGAAACAAGCTCAATGATATCCCCGGAACATCGGGAACTGTAAGCTTTGGTATTTTAGAAATAGGGTTATTGAGGATATCCTATATAGGTTCACAACAAAGGGATCACGCCTTAAGAATGAAGGGGGTTTAGCCTTAATATACCTGGAAGCTTACTTTCCGACTTTCCAACCTACCGCCTTGCTTGCAATCTACTTAAGATCGTTCGTAGTCTCGTAATCTACATATAAAACCATTCATACAATTGTTAGGCTCACCATCATACATTGGTCTTAAGCCTTCAATTTAAATCCATTTAAAATATGTCGAAATTCGGGCAGCATCTCCCTTGTTTATATGCCTAGCCCGAAATCTTAATACCACAACCAACAACGGTACCAGCATCAACAACACCATTATCCATACCAATATACTCCATAAAACATCCCACACGATGTTTTCCAAATTTCTCAACTAACAAATTCATTATACGATCATTTAATAGCTTTTCCTCCGTAACTAAGCTTAATTCAATATTAATAAGGAAAGATTCATAGCTTTCACCCACTAGAACTGTAATATCTTCAATTATCACCTTGAATCCAAGCCAAGTTTCACCATAATACGATTTTACAATCACAACTATACGCTGTCCGGACCTAAATACGGAGATTTCACTTACTACGCGGTAAAATTTAGTGAATAGAAGTTGGGGAAGAGTTTCAGAATATTTGGAAACTTTAGAGGGGTTTTGGTCTGAAAATAAGGGGGTAAACCTCCTTTTATACTTGGCTAGAGTCGGTTAACACCGACTTAAAAATTGCTCAGCGCGAACGCGCGCTGAGTTGCTGGGTTATCCTCTGCGCGTTTGCGCCACATTCTAGCACGTTCGCGTAGGGTTAATTCCCTGCTCTGACAGCCCATCTTAAAATGCTCATAATTCTCTATTCGACATCGGATCTACGCGTGGTTTGTTGTGTTGGAAACTACACTTCATGAACTTCATTTTAGGCTTTTGGTGTGCTTCAAAACTTCACATATACTAAAAGATATTCTTTCTCCAAGTTGGGCAAAAATTTCCCTTCATGTTTTCTCCAAAGTTCCAACAAACTTAATTTCCTTAATCACTTGTCCTCCAATCCTTCCATAACTTACTATATCAACTTAAACCCTCACAACCATAAGATAAGCGCATATGACCTCACATACCTCTTGAAAGGCAATTCGATTCTCAACATACAAAATTACGGGGTGTAATAGTAACATGCTGTCTCCGACAATCACTAACTCTACATATGCTTTACAAAACGAAGTCTAAACATAAGGTACGCTATAACTTGCCTGGAATGCCGAGTATGAGACACGAACCGTCAAACTTTAGCCTTGCCCTTTCTCTGTGCCCCCAAATACTCAAGGTCTAATCATATTCGAATTCTACATCAAAAATCAAGAAGAACAACCAGGGAAGATAGGGAAACGAACCCACAAGGGTAAAATGGGACATTCTAAGGTGGAATAGGTAATTCATGTCAAGATGATCAAAACCCACTAGTCAATTGCTAGATTAACTTAAGATTTAGCCAAATTCGAAATTAAAGTGCAACCCCCAATTCGGGTATAAACCCTAACTTTTTAATCCACAAATTGACCTTTAATAATGTAATATATAAGCTTAACAATAATGAATAAGTCAAAATCTATGGTTAAACTAGCCAATTTCATCAACAATTTCCACTTAGGAAGTCAAACCCATTTTAAGAATTTCTCATGCAAACCCACTTTTTCCTCTTTGATTCTAGCATGGATTAATGATTAGGAAGGGAAAGTAAAGAATTCTAAGGCCAAAGATCTTACCTCTATGAAGAATCTGGTCAAAAGCTCTCAAATTCGCCCCGAGATGCTAAAGAAATGAAGTAATGAAGTGATCAGAGGTTTAACAAGGTTTTAAATAAAAAATTAGCCCCGTCAACCGCTACGGCTGTCAACAGGGCCATTGCGGTGCATGAGAGGCACGCTACAGCGGCCTCAACTAAATATCAACAGGCTGCTATGGCGGCTGAGACACCGCTGCAGCAGTCTATCCCCAACAAAAGAAGGTCGCTACAGCCGTCGGTCCTTGCGCTTTTGTCACGACCCGACTAGGGGCCGTGACGAGTACCCGATACTTGTACCGAGCACCCCTTATCTGTCATATTACCTTTACTTCATGGCAAGCCGTGTAACAGAGCCATATATTTTTTTTCTTTCTGAACATTAACATTAGCAGCGTCATTCTGAACATAAACTAGTCTAACTATACTTGACTGACTATACACCATATATCTAACTATACTTGACTGACTATACATATCTGCCTACGAGCCTCTAGACATAGTACACTTATACATAGAAAGGGCCGAGTACTATCGTGCCCGAGATTATACATACACAAAATAGTACCACTGAAATAAGGCTCCGGGACGACTGGAGCGTTGTAGCATACTGCTGGCAGAGCTCCTAAGGATCAAGTCCACCTGTCTGCTGACCTGCGCGGCATGGAACGCAGCGTCCACAAGAAGGGACGTCAGTACGAATAGTGTACCGAGTATGTAAGGCATAGGAAATGATACAAGCAGTAACATAGAGTACGATTAATAATATCATGGAGTCACAGGGCATATAACGAGGCGAGAAAGTCACCTGTGCATAGGAAGGCCCCTTTTCAGGTCGGCTGTCATGTAGGCTTGTCCTTTCGTCTTTGAAACGTTTCTTTTCATAACAATAGGAATTAACATTTATATATTACTTATTCTCGTGTACAGAAAACAGTACATTTCAGTAACGGTACCTTTTGCTCACATTTACAGACGCCGAATACAATCGGCTCCACCCCCACGGTGTCCCTTATTCTCGTATACAGAAAACAATACAATTCAGTGAACAGTATCTTTGATTCACATTTTCAGACGCCGAATACATCGGCTCTCCCAAGCCCCCTCCCCAACGGTGTCCCAACACATTACATCATATATAGGTAGCATACATTATATATATATACAGACGCCGCGTACGGCTCTCCCATATCCCGCGTCCGGGCATCCCGCGTCCAGGATGGAATCCAGCTGAATCAGGTGGTGATATAACAGTGACCCTTCCCCTTTCCCCAAACACATATACATATTCATTTTCTTATCTTTTATACATATACACGTCTCATATACAATTACTTATCTTATTTATATATACATATCCATACACATATACCTGTTTTATATACATATATCATATAGGCACACAAGAGCCAAGGAAAATCATGTATCCATCGGAGTGACGTAAGGTCGGTGACCTCCGATTACGTTATAGAATGCTAGTTATAGCTTTGTCTCACCTTGAAGGAACAAGTATTTTAAGGCGAGACTATCAACAGAGAATAGTATTACAGTGACCGTAGAATGAAATCGTGGGCATCATAGATGACCGTCATAGGCTTTGGAGTCAGAGAAAATAAAGATATAGCTAGGAAATATAAATACGATTCAAAAATTAGTGTATCACTTTCATGTTTACCTAAGATACTTAGCTTAGTCATCTTAGTCATAGAGTCGTTCCGGTCGTACTTATCAAAGGTACATTCTCTTGTCTAACATTGTAATTATCATTATCCTCATAGAAACATTCCCGTTAGAGTAGTTATAGTACTTATTATTCGGTAATGAGGTCGGGATCAAAAGTCCCCTTTGGATTTACTTCAAGTAAGTAAACCAAGGCTATAGGAAAATCCGAGAGTAGCGGGCCCACCTCGGGCCGGATGAGGTAGCGTGCACTAGTTGCATATGTTACATGTCGTGTCATTACTTGTGAGGGTTCTAGGGTAATCGGGTCCCATTTATGCAAGTTATAGGGGTCTAGGAGGGTTTTCCGACCATTGGCACACTTTCAAGTTCAATTCTATTGAACAAAAGGTAGAAAACCTTAGGTGCGGATTCCGGGGAACAGAGTTGTCCCCGAGGCTCGTACCCAACTTATTTCTGCTAAGACATGCCATAGAAAGAAGGGTGAAGCTTTACATACCTCTTCCGCTCCTTTTTGCTATTCCAAATTCACGTCGCAATCTCGTCAAAATATGCAATTTGGTCATAGTTACCAAAACTCTTATTAGGATACTTAGAGTTAGAATCTTAAGGAAACACTTGGCTACCGAAATTTCGGCAGCATTTCCTCTGTAAATATACCATCCTCAACATTCAATACAACCAGTTTCTCATCACTCACAATCCGGGAATTCAAACCCGGCCAAACTATTAACATAATTCAACAACTACACTCGCGATTCACATATTTCATTCAAGATGCATGATCTCAATTTACCACTTTCTTCAAAGCCTTCCAACTTCAATGAACACAATAGCAAACTTACAATATATTCCATCAACATCATACTAATATCATTACATGCTATCCATGCAAGAACATTATTTTTCAATATACACAATCTTCCAATTGCCAATATTTCACCAAACTTATCAAGTCTTTATTTGCGATATAACATCTACAACACAACGACTAAGATATTAATTACAACTCGCCCATTATTCTTTCACAACTCACCAATATCACAACTATACATCAAGTATACACGGCCACATACACACCACACACTACACGGCCATATCCTGAACACACAACTACATTCTATCCAAATTCATTCAACTTCCATTTTCCACATATCATTTACAACCATAACAACCAAACACTAATTAAAATAATTAAAGTATGACTCCTACACATATATATATATATACACGGCCATATACTATAATCCTCTCCTTCATGAATTTCATTCATTTTGGCATACTACAACACATATAAACCGTGCATAACTCATAAAACAAGATCAAAACTCACCTTTCTTCTTCAACTTCTCACTTGCCTATGTCTTGGCAACTTGTATGATTATGAAGCTTTCTTGCTTCAACAACAACTCCACCTTGTTAAGAACCCTCTACTTCGTAGAAAATGATTTTTGAGGGAATTTTTGCAATTGTTTTCTTGGATTTTCACTATGGCCGAATAGCCCTAAGGGGTTTTCTCCACTTTCTTTTGTTCTTGTTTCTCCTTGAATTTTCTAGAGATTTATGAGATAACTATGGATTTATCACCTATTTAATTCATAAATTTCTATCCCACATGGGCTTGGTCCCATATATGGCCGGTTGGGCCTAGTAATTTTCCAAAAAATTACTTTCAAGCCTACTTTGCATTATTGACTAGTTCTTGTAATTTATGAAGCAATTCTTCCAACTTCCAAATTTGCCCTTCGTATTCTTCCATATTCCCACGAGTCATATTGCAACTTCCCTTTTATGCCCTTAACCTTTCTCATTATTTCCACTTCAAAATTTTCATAACAACTCATATGCCAAGCAAAGTAAAAATATGGCCTTGGTTACTGTCTTCCCGCGATTGTCTTGAATTATCCGATTGCATAAAATGCGGGATATAACATCCTCCCCCCCTTTAGAACATTCGTCCTCGAATGTTAAACTTGCCTCATAGCGTAGTATAATATTTCGGGGACGTCTCCTTTGTAAATACCTCATGTCTCTTAGCATATTCATCTTAGAAGCTTAGGTTGCCCTTTTTACGATCTTTACGGTTGAAATTCCTTCTTCGTGGTGTCCGCTGTGTCTATCCCCTCACTAGACATGTTCCCGTATATCATCATATCAGGGATTTCTTGCCTTAGCTAGTGTGGACTCAATATCGGTCTCACCCTGTGACACCTGTACTTTTCTCCTTCATCCTCAAAGCTTTCTGTTGTCATGGCTTCCCCTTTTTTGTTAGTTTAGTCCGTCTCGGCCTACATGACTCGTACGGGGTTTCTAACCACTTTCCACACCCCAATTTACTCTGGGCTACCTACTTTTACACTCGTCTCTTATTTCCGTATTTACGAAATTTTCAGGATATTTCCCAGGGGGTCACCCATCATGGAATTACTCCCACCTGAGCACGCTTAACCTTGAAACTTTAATGCATTTCAGTGTCTCGGTGTTAGTATTTTTACCTCCGCTTCCCCGTACTACCTATATCACATAATGTGGGGCAAGTTGGGGTCTCGGCAATGTTCGAACGCGCTCATAGCATATATTTCTCTTTTAATGACTATTTTAGCCTTCGTGGTCACTACTATTCACCCTTTTTCTTGTGTGCACGACTACCCTTATCCTAAATTTTCCCGAATTTCTTATATGTTCCGCAACACACGGGACGGTGCAAGATAAAGTAAAATCCAGCTCAATTTAACATCCATATATTATAGAAAGGATGCCGGAAGTGTACCTGTGGCCGCGTCGGCGGAAGGTTCAGGGTCCTGTCGTCCTGTCAGTGCATATAAGCGGTGCGGAGGACCGGCTGAACTAGGTGCCCCTCCTCTACCTCGGCCGCGGCCCGCTGGAGCCTGGGAAGTCTGTCCACGAGGGCGCACGGTCGACGATGAACCGATTGCTGATCCGGCTGGCTGAGTTCGAACTCCTTCATCCTTTAGTGGGCAGTCACGTACAAAATGGTCAGTTCGACCACAGGAAAAACAACCACCGGTGTCTAGGTAGCACTGCCCAGAGTGGGGCCTGCCACACCGAGCACATCGTGGTGGGGGCAGCCCCGTCCTGCTAAAATCAGCTCTGTACTGGGATCCAGAAGCTCTAGTACCCTGACCTGGTCCCGAATAGGCGGAGCGGTCAAATCTTCTATCTGCAAATCGAGGTGGTGCACTGGCCACTGATTGGCCTGAATACCTAGACTGCTCTTGTGCCTACCCCCCTCTATACTCGCTTCTAGCCCCAGAAGATCTGCCCCTTTTTCTGGGACCCCTATCTGGATGACGCTCCTCTCTCCGTGACTGGTACTGTTCTTCCAGATTTTGGGCGTGGGCCTGGATGCGGGTAATAGTCATCCCGTCCTGGAGTGAAGCCGTCAAGCATTCCTTAACCAAATGTGGCCCTAGCCCACTCACATATCGGTGCACATGATCTCCCCTATCAGCTATCATGGCTGGGGTATACCTGGCTAACGAGTTAAAACGGAGGTTGTATTCTCGGACGCTCATATTTCCCTGTCTCAGGTTCAAGAACATATTGGCTCGAGCCCGTCGAACCTCTGGCGGTAGAAAATGTCGTAGGAACGCCTCAGTGAACTCCTGCCAAACCGGAGGGGGTGCATTTGCTCCCCTCGAAGATATCCAGCTGATGTACCACAGAACTGCCACATCCCGCAGCCTGTATGAAGCCAACTCTACGGACTCCGTATCCGAAGCATGTATAATTCTCAGTGTCCTCAGCATCTCGTCTATGAAACTCTGCGGGTCCTCCTCTGGTTTTGATCCATAAAACTCTGGCGGCTTCAGGGTAATAAAGTCACGGGCCCTTGCGCTTACCGCCCTATCTCCCAGGTCTACATCTTGCCGCTGAGCCTGTGCGGCAACTATCTGGGTCAATAACTGGATGGCCTCTGCCATCTGCTGGCCCGGAACTGCTGGCGGTGGAACTGGAGGTGCGGGGGCTGGAGCTGGAGCTCTTCCCTGCTCTGCCGGTGCAGGGGGAGCAGGAACAGTCTGAGGGGGAGCCTCATTATGAGATTCTTCTTCTTCTAGCTCCCGTTCAACTCTGCTGGCCGCCACCCTCTTGTCTTTCTCGGCCATCGTAGCCTTTCTCTTCGGCGGCATTACTGAAACCATAACATAGGTTTAGGAAAAGGAATATGGAAGCCTGGCAACTTAGCTCTATCGCACGATTTCAGAATGCAAAGAAGGTCACATTTCCTAAATGCCCTGTAGCCTCCTGTTTATAAGCGTGGCGCGCTACACACTCATAAACAAGACTCCACTGGACACGGCTCGTAGACAAACCCCTAGGACCGAACTGCTCTGATACCACTTCTGTCACGACCCGACTAGGGGCCGTGACGAGTACCCGATACTTGTACCGAGCACCCCTTATCTGTCATATTACCTTTACTTCATGGCAAGCCGTGTAACAGAGCCATATATATTTTTTCTTTCTGAACATTAACATTAGCAGCGTCATTCTGAACATAAACTAGTAAACGTCGTTGTTACTTTATACAACAATCATTAACATGCCAACCCTTCGGAGGACCCAGCGACGATACCTCCAGAGTTTCTTACTCCCAGGGAGGAGGATAGCCCCGATGCTGAGCCACCAGAGCATCCCTCTGGGACGCCGGAGGAGGAGGTTCCTGAGGGTGTGCCAGAAGCTCTGGTAGTGGAGCAGTATGTTAGACAGGCTTCCCCGGAGAGTGTTATGCCCTACTCCAGCCTTGTCCTGGCCGTCGGTGAACCAGGAATTGCCAGGCTATCTACACTCCTCCGATTCAGATGCAGGTAATAGTGGGGGCCAGACAGACGACGATGATGAGGGACACAGTTCCCACGGCAGCTCCCCAGGTTAGACCCGAGTTTGATCAGTTATGAGTACGTAAGTTTCCTAAAATTCTCGGTATGTGTATGATATCTGTAAAACGTTGTTCAATGACGATAACGGAAATTTAAAAGGATTAGCGACCTAGTGATCGAAGGCAAGGGCGACTGAGATGTCCCCACCGTCAGTGTGAGTCTGGAAATCCTGGATGAAAGTAAATAGGAAAGTACCTCCGATGCCGTTTGAGATGGGCACGTGTGGTAAGTGTCGACGACGTTATAATTCTTATTTGAAGTTATCAGCCCCGTGTGGCTGCGATACGACATGATATGATATGTATGTGTGTGTATATGTGTTGGCCCTGTGAGGCATGATTGGTATTTCTGGTGTACAGTTTTTGGATAGTAAGAGAAACAGAGGAACCTCTGCCCAAATTTTTCCAGAGATATGGAAGTAAATATGTAGACTAAGTACAAAAAGGTCCCGCGATACTTGTCGGACTTTAGTTTTCTTCTGTCGGTGGCCGGAGAACACCTTACGGTGATATTTTATCAGATTCCACCGACTATTTTGGAGGCGGAATTCGTGGGACGAAGACTTAAATCCGTGGGTTATCCGTAATCATATGTATATGTGTATGGAAGTGAATGTTGAAGATTCAGAAAGGCAGCACGGTAATTGTACGACTTAGCCGGGGGTGGGACCCGCTACAAAAATTTTCTGAAAATTTGCTAAGACCCCGATTTCCTCTAAAATTACGCGACAAAGGTCGTGCGGGGCGATCGATGAGATTACATCAGCCCTAACGCGTCGAAATGCATGAAAGTTTTGGAGTTAAGCGTGCTCAAGCCAGAGCAATTCTGGGATGGGTGACCCCCTGGGAAGTAATGCAAAGTTTTGCACAAGTATAGGTATGATGGATATAAATGAAAAGTTTGGGGTAATCTAAAGGAAAAGAGAATGTGTGGAGTAATTAGTGCCTTTACAAAAGCCACACAGACCGACGCGGAATTAAATGGGCTAAAAGAAAAGGGTACAACCCCGCTCGGGAAATTGAGCGAATTCGAATAACAGTCAGAGACGCTCGCCAGTAAGATATTAGTACATATATCTGTATGTGTGTATGTGTGTGTGTATGATTTTCGTCTGGTGCCCATATGGATCAAGAGCCGAGTCCCGGCAACTAATGTTGTGATAGACGAAAGGTTTTACTAAACCGAATACATGAAGCGAAGCGGGGGCGACGATCCGAATGTTGTCAAGGGATAGAAAAGCCCCGATTACATTATAATTTAGTCTGGTATGACGATGTCCGAAAAAGAAAAAGAGTATGTATAGTAGGAAAGGTGAAAGGTAAGAAGTGTGAATAAGCGGAATCTTTGAAAGAGTCGATAAGCGACACGCAAGACGATTTGTATGACAACTTGGCGAACAAGTTTACAAAAAAAAAAGGGGAAATTTTCCATAAATCACTGGAGCCTTACTAAGAGTGATCTGATTCGGCTTCAGATTCTATCTGTTATACTTCTGCACTTCCGATTCTGATAAGGCTCTGCCTATTACGTCTCTGTACTTCTGAATTCGATTATGTTCCCGCCTGATAAATCTTTGTACGTCTGATTCTGAATACGTTTATGTCTGATATATCTCTGTACGATTAACTCTGATTACGAATCTGTCTGACACACCTCTGTATGTCTGACTCTGGATATGAATCCGTCTGATACGTCTCTGTACGTCTGATTTTGAGCACGCGTCTGTCTGATACATCCTCGTATGTCTGACTCTGATACGAATCTGTCTGATACATTTCTGTATGTCTGATTTTGACTACGAACCCGTCTGATAAATCTCTGCACATCTGACCCTGATCTCGGATCTGTCCGATACACTCCCATATATCGTATTTTGACCACGGATCTGTCCGCCATAGCTCGGTATACTTGACTTGATTGCGAGTATATTCAATACGCTTTTGTGCGCCCGATTCCAGTTGTGAATCCGTTTGGAGTGAAGTGCTTGGTATGAAGTGGGATTATGATAACGTGGCAAGGAGCCGAGGAGTGTAACAAGAAATGATATTGATTATGATGTCTGAAAAGCCTTCGTCTGTTACGAAGAGGTAGCTTATGGTCCGATGATTATGTGGCGTATGAGAAAATACATTATAAAGGCATTTAAACCAGTGACGTGAAGAACTACCCCATCATGTTGGTAAAGAAGCCATGTCGGAAATTCAACAAAGGACGACTATAAAAAGAGCCCTCCCGAAGTAGTATGACGCCCCATAAGGTCAATTTAACATTCGAGGACGAATGTTTTAAAGGGGGGGAGGATGTTACATCCGACATTTTTGCTTATTTGAAAATTCGAAATAATTTGACTTGTAATGGACAAGGCCACATTTGGACCTTGCTTGGCATGAATGTGTAGGTTATGAATACAATGGTGTGAAATTACGAAAGGAGGCCAAGGGCAAAATTAGAATTTTGGAAACTTGTTCCATGAATTACAAAGTGTGGCCAAATTGGGCTCAACAAAAAAAAATAATAAAACAAGGCCCAAAAGGGAAGGCCCAACCGGCCATGCTATGTGAAAAATGGCCCAAGCCCATAATTTAATTAAGTGGTATTATATATGGCCATCCATATCCATAGAATGTTCAAGACAAAGCAAGAAAAATCAAGAACAAAAGAACAAGGGGTTTCGGCTAGAGAAAGAGAGAAAAGAAAAGGAAAGAAAAAATTTTTGGAGCCAAATCCTTTGGTTCAAAAATCCATTTTTTGTGGGATTATCACCAAGAGCAAGATTCTCTACAAAGTGATACAATTATCTTGGCAAGAAACTACCATTTGTGGCAAGTGGAAGAGTTGAGAAAAGGTAAGAATTTTATCATTTTTAAAGCATGGAATATATGTATATAAGTTGTAGTGTGTGGGAATGAATGAAAAGCATGAAAATTTTGTGTGTTGTGAATGTGTGTGTATGGCCGTGTGTGTGTATGATGGTGTAGTTGAGATGTGTTGAATTTTGTATTGTAATCAAGTTATGGTTATGGTAGAAATTGTATTGGAAATGAAAGTTGAATGAATTCGACGGAAATTGGAAATATGGAGTGTAGCCGTGTGGTGTTGTGTTGATGGTGGAGGATAAATTAAATTTCCTTAGTATGATGATTGTGTTGTCGTGAAGTGAATGGAAGAAAAATGGTTCTTGTTGTTATGGAAAGTTTGTTGTTAAGTTGTTGTAGGAAATATGCAACTTTATTGTAGTTTATGTATATATGGAAATAAATGTGGTAAGGTGCAAATCATGATATTCATCAATGAAATTGGAAGTTAAGAATGCATTATGAACGATTATGTTGAAGATTGGGAATTTAGATGAATTATTGTTTTGGTGAAAAGTTTGTATATCGTGTATACCTTGTGAATATATTGTAGAAAGGATATGAAATGCTTCCTATTTGCGTTGTAATGATCATGACTAATGATGAATATGGAAAGATTAAGATTGGTTTGGAAGTGTCTGGTCGGAATGAAAGATATTGTGTTATGTCGGAAAGATGGCTAGTTATGCCATATTATGTGTTTTGTGATATTTGATGTTGTTATCGATGTTGTTGTTGAATTGTTGGGTTGCTGTGTTGATATATTAAGCCGAGCTAAGTCTCGGGGATGTTATATATATAGGGGAAATGCTGCCGAAATTTCGGTAGGCAATTATGTGATTAAGTATGGAATCCTAAAGGCTTGAATTGACAATTGGTAAACTTGACCATTTTTAGATTTTGGACGAAATTGGAACCGACGCCAAGCGAGCGTAAGGCGCTACCGAGGTATGTAAAGCCTTCCCCTTTATTCTTAGGCATGTTCTGGAGGTGATAGGCTCGGCCGCGAGCCTTAAGTACGACTCCGTTCCTCGGAATTCGAGATGGAAATCCGCTCCAATTCCTTCAGTACAATTGAAACCCTTTTCTTATAAAATGCCTTCAAAGTGAACTTTTGCACGAAACCTTCCCAAACGGAGTCGAAACACTTCCAAATGGTTATGGATGACCTCATAAGGTCTATTATCGGTATTTTACGTATGTCGCCTCGAGTTGGTCCGAGGCGGGCCCACGAGGCCCGATACCTTCTGTATGATCTTAATTACTTTAGTTCTATCCGATTTCCCCAGAAAACATCTGGACTACTACTCTGATCATGATATGACTGTTTTTATACAAATCTCACAAAATAACTTTTGACATCTGGAAATCTGGTTTCGGGTATAATCTGCCGTGCCTCCCCAAGTGACGTGTAGGCGCGTAGTTTGAAGACTATCCGAATACTTTGGTTCGATCGGCCAGTTGGCCTACTTCCGTTCTGTTAATTCTGTATGACGATCTATATGTATGTGGTTTCTCATCAATCAGTTCGTGCACATGCTATGATTCCTTTCACCGGATCCCGGGCCGGTACGTATATCGTGCGGTGGGCCGCCGAGCCCCATATGTGAATTCTGAAGTATGATGTGTCCGGTTTCGGGGTACTGTGTTATATGTCCGTCCCCGGTTACCGAGGATATATTACGAAGTATGATGTGTCCGGGCTCGGGGTGCTGTGTTATCTGTCCGCCCCCGGGTACCGTGGTTATGTTATGATGTGTGATGGAGATCGGAGAAGAATTTCTGATATCTGACGTGTTATGGTGCCAATGGCAGGAGTGGCGACCACGTTCCTGCACCCTATGTGTGATTCTTTCTGTCTGTATGACTTATGCTTCTGTATGTCCGTCTGGATTATCTGACCGACGGGTTATGCTTCTGTATGTCCGTCCGGATTATCTGACCGACTGGTTATGCTTCTGTATGTCCGTCCGGATTATCTGTCCGACTGGTTATGATTCTGTATGTTCGTCGGGCTTATGAGCCTGTCTATTATATTTCTGTGCTTCCGGTCCAGATCATGATTATGTTTGATATATATCTGCTTTACATACTTGGTACATTCTTCGTACTGACCCCCGGTTCTTCGGGGGCTGCGTTACATGCCCGCAGGTACAGACGCACCTGGAGATACGCCGCCGGTTTAGGGCATCGATTCTGCTGTTTTGGAAGAGCTCCTTTGATCCGGAGCAAATACTTTTGGTATATATCTTCTGTTTTCCGTATGTTCTGTATGTATGGAAATTCTGGGTACGGCGGGGCCCTGTCCCGTCATATGATTCTGTATGTCTGTAGAGGCCTGTAGATAGATGTGTGGGTTACGGGTTTCGTCTGTATGTTAGCCTTATCGTCTTATCTGTAAATGTCTGCATGTTCAGCTACATACATATATATGTTTGCGCGCGTGCCGTATCTGTATCGGCCTACTTCTGTAACATCTGTTTTAAAAAAAAAAAAAAAAAATCTGTACGATACGAAATTCGGTCAGGTAGGTATGTACGGGTACCCAGTTAGGGTACCAGTCGCGGCCCACGGGGTTGGGTCGTGACAAAAGTGGTATCAGAGCGGTTAGTCCTCGGTATGTCTACAGGCCGTGTCTAGTACAGTCTTGTTTATCGATGTGTTGTGCACCACATCTATAAACAGGAAGCTACAGGGCATTTATGATGTTACCCTTCTTTGAATTCTTAGATCGTGCGATAAAGCAGTATGATTAGGATAATTCTCCCCTACGAATTGCTGTATCTACAGCGAGGCTCCAAAGAGCAGAAGTGTCGGTATTTGGGGAAAATGTTTCTGACCCTCTTCCTGCAGGTGATTGTAGGTTGATAAATAATGAAGAGGAGCGTTTCGGATGATGGGGATGGGGGTGCTAATAAGGCCCCTAGGACATCACCAGGACCGAGTAGGCAGATCCCCAGCTACTCGATTGAGACAGACCCTTCGGAGGATCCAGAGTCAATTCCTCCAGAGTTTTTGATCCCAGAGCAGAGGCTCCCAGGGAAGACAGTTATGACACCGACCCTTCGGAGGACCCAGCGACGATACCTCCAGAGTTTCTTACTCCCAGGGAGGAGGATAGCCCCGATGTTGAGCCACCAGAGCATCCCTCTGGGACGCCGGAGGAGGAGGTTCCCGAGGGTGTGCCAGAAGCTCTGGTAGTGGAGCAGTATGTTAGACAGGCTTCCCCGGAGAGTGTTACGCCCTACTCCAGCCCTTTGTCCTGGCCGTCGGTGAACCAGGAATTGCCAGGCTATCTACACTCCTCCGATTCAGATGCAGGTAATAGTGGGGGCCAGACAGACGACGATGATGAGGGACACAGTTCCCACGGCAGCTCCCCAGGTTAGACCCGAGTTTGATCAGTTATGAGTACGTAAGTTTCCTAAAATTCTCGGTATGTGTATGATATCTGTAAAACGTTGTTCAATGACGATAACGGAAATTTAAAAGGATTAGCGACCTAGTGATCGAAGGCAAGGGCGACTGAGATGTCCCCACCGTCAGTGTGAGTCTGGAAATCCTGGATGAAAGTAAACAGGAAAGTACCTCCGATGCCGTTTGAGATGGGCACGTGTGGTAAGTGTCGACGACGTTATAATTCTTATTTGAAGTTATCAGCCCCGTGTGGCTGCGATACGACATGATATGATATGTATGTGTGTGTATATGTGTTGGCCCTGTGAGGCATGATTGGTATTTCTGGTGTACAGTTTTTGGATAGTAAGAGAAACAGAGGAACCTCTGCCCAAATTTTTCCAGAGATATGGAAGTAAATATGTAGACTAAGTACAAAAAGGTCCCGCGATACTTGTCGGAATTTAGTTTTCTTCTGTCGGTGGCCGGAGAACACCTTACGGTGATATTTTATCAGATTCCACCGACTATTTTGGAGGCGGAATTCGTGGGACGAAGACTTAAATCCGTGGGTTATCCGTAATCATATGTATATGTGTATGGAAGTGAATGTTGAAGATTCAGAAAGGCAGCACGGTAATTGTACGACTTAGCCGGGGGTGGGACCCGCTACAAAAATTTTCTGAAAATTTGCTAAGACCCCGATTTCCTCTAAAATTACGCGACAAAGGTCGTGCGGGGCGATCGATGAGATTACATCAGCCCTAACGCGTCGAAATGCATGAAAGTTTTGGAGTTAAGCGTGCTCAAGCCAGAGCAATTCTGGGATGGGTGACCCCCTGGGAAGTAATGCAAAGTTTTGCACAAGTATAGGTATGATGGATATAAATGAAAAGTTTGGGGTAATCTAAAGGAAAAGAGAATGTGTGGAGTAGTTAGTGCCTTTACAAAAGCCACACAGACCGACGCGGAATTAAATGGGCAAAAAAAAAAGGGTACAACCCCGCTCGGGAAATTGAGCGAATTCGAATAACAGTCAGAGACGCTCGCCAGTAAGATATTAGTACATAAATCTGTATGTGTGTATGTGTGTGTGTATGATTTTCGTCTGGTGCCCATATGGATCAAGAGCCGAGTCCCGGCAACTAATGTTGTGATAGACGAAAGATTTTACTAAACCGAATACATGAAGCGAAGCGGGGGCGACGATCCGAATGTTGTCAAGGGATAGAAAATCCCCGATTACATTATAATTTAGTCTGGTATGACGATGTCCGAAAAAGAAAAAGAGTATGGATAGTAGGAAAGGTGAAAGGTAAGAAGTGTGAATAAGCGGAATCTTTGAAAGATTCGATAAGCGACACGCAAGACGATTTGTATGACAACTTGGCGAACAAGTTTACAAAAAAAAAAAAGGGGAAATTTTCCATAAATCACTGGAGCCTTACTAAGAGTGATTTGATTCGGCTTCAGATTCTATCTGTTATACTTCTGCACTTCCGATTCTGATAAGGCTCTGCCTATTACGTCTCTGTACTTCTGAATTCGATTATGTTCCCGCCTGATAAATCTTTGTACGTCTGATTCTGAATACGTTTATGTCTGATATATCTCTGTACGATTAACTCTGATTACGAATCTGTCTGACACACCTCTGTATGTCTGATTCTGGATATGAATCCGTCTGATACGTCTCTGTACGTCTGATTTTGAGCACGCGTCTGTCTGATACATCCTCGTATGTCTGACTCTGATACGAATCTGTCTGATACATTTCTGTATGTCTGATTTTGACTACGAACCCGTCTGATAAATCTCTGCACATCTGACCCTGATCTCGGATCTGTCCGATACACTCCCATATATCGTATTTTGACCACGGATCTGTCCGCCATAGCTCGGTATACTTGACTTGATTGCGAGTATATTCAATACGCTTTTGTGCGCCCGATTCCAGTTGTGAATCCGTTTGGAGTGAAGTGCTTGGTATGAAGTGGGATTATGATAACGTGGCAAGGAGCCGAGGAGTGTAACAAGAAATGATATTGATTATGATGTCTGAAAATCCTTCGTCTGTTACGAAGATGTAGCTTATGGTCCGATGATTATGTGGCGTATGAGAAAATACATTATGAAGGCATTGTGAAGAACTACCCCATCATGTTGGTAAAGAAGCCATGTCGGAAATTCAACAAAGGACGACTATAAAAAGAGCCCTCCCGAAGTAGTATGACGCCCCATAAGGTCAATTTAACATTCGAGGACGAATGTTTTAAAGGGGGGGAGGATGTTACATCCGACATTTTTGCTTATTCAAAAATTCGAAATAATTTGACTTGTAATGGACAAGGCCACATTTGGACCTTGCTTGGCATGAATGTGTAGGTTATGAATACAATGGTGTGAAATTACGAAAGGAGGCCAAGGGCAAAATTGGAATTTTGGAAACTTGTTCCATGAATTACAAAGTGTGGCCAAATTGGGCTCAACAAAAAAAAATAATAAAACAAGGCCCAAAAGGGAAGGCCCAACCGGCCATGCTATGTGAAAAATCGCCCAAGCCCATAATTTAATTAAGTGGTATTATATATGGCCATCCATATCCATAGAATGTTCAAGACAAAGCAAGAAAAATCAAGAACAAAAGAACAAGGGGTTTCGGCTAGAGAAAGAGAGAAAAGAAAAGGAAAGAAAAAATTTTTGGAGCCAAATCCTTTGGTTCAAAAATCCATTTTTTGTGGGATTATCACCAAGAGCAAGATTCTCTACAAAGTGATACAATTATCTTGGCAAGAAACTACCATTTGTGGCAAGTGGAAGAGTTGAGAAAAGGTAAGAATTTTATCATTTTTAAAGCATGGAATATATGTATATAAGTTGTAGTGTGTGGGAATGAATGAAAAGCATGAAAATTTTGTGTGTTGTGAATGTGTGTGTATGGCCGTGTGTGTGTATGATGGTGTAGTTGAGATGTGTTGAATTTTGTATTGTAATCAAGTTATGGTTATGGTAGAAATTGTATTGGAAATGAAAGTTGAATGAATTCGACGGAAATTGGAAATATGGAGTGTAGCCGTGTGGTGTTGTGTTGATGGTGGAGGATAAATTAAATTTCCTTAGTATGATGATTGTGTTGTCGTGAAGTGAATGGAAGAAAAATGGTTCTTGTTGTTATGGAAAGTTTGTTGTTAAGTTGTTGTAGGAAATATGCAACTTTATTGTAGTTTATGTATATATGGAAATAAATGTGGTAAGGTGCAAATCATGATATTCATCAATGAAATTGGAAGTTAAGAATGCATTATGAACGATTATGTTGAAGATTGGGAATTTAGATGAATTATTGTTTTGGTGAAAAGTTTGTATATCGTGTATACCTTGTGAATATATTGTAGAAAGGATATGAAATGCTTCCTATTTGCGTTGTAATGATCATGACTAATGATGAATATGGAAAGATTAAGATTGGTTTGGAAGTGTCTGGTCGGAATGAAAGATATTGTGTTATGTCGGAAAGATGGCTAGTTATGCCATATTATGTGTTTTGTGATATTTGATGTTGTTATCGATGTTGTTGTTGAATTGTTGGGTTGCTGTGTTGATATATTAAGCCGAGCTAAGTCTCGGGGATGTTATATATATAGGGGAAATGCTGCCGAAATTTCGGTAGGCAATTATGTGATTAAGTATGGAATCCTAAAGGCTTGAATTGACAATTGGTAAACTTGACCATTTTTAGATTTTGGACGAAATTGGAACCGACGCCAAGCGAGCGTAAGGCGCTACCGAGGTATGTAAAGCCTTCCCCTTTATTCTTAGGCATGTTCTGGAGGTGATAGGCTCGGCCGCGAGCCTTAAGTACGACTCCGTTCCTCGGAATTCGAGATGGAAATCCGCTCCAATTCCTTCAGTACAATTGAAACCCTTTTCTTATAAAATGCCTTCAAAGTGAACTTTTGCACGAAACCTTCCCAAACGGAGTCGAAACACTTCCAAATGGTTATGGATGACCTCATAAGGTCTATTATCGGTATTTTACGTATGTCGCCTCGAGTTGGTCCGAGGCGGGCCCACGAGGCCCGATACCTTCTGTATGATCTTAATTACTTTAGTTCTATCCGATTTCCCCAGAAAACATCTGGACTACTACTCTGATCATGATATGACTGTTTTTATACAAATCTCACAAAATAACTTTTGACATCTGGAAATCTGGTTTCGGGTATAATCTGCCGTGCCTCCCCAAGTGACGTGTAGGCGCGTAGTTTGAAGACTATCCGAATACTTTGGTTCGATCGGCCAGTTGGCCTACTTCCGTTCTGTTAATTCTGTATGACGATCTATATGTATGTGGTTTCTCATCAATCAGTTCGTGCACATGCTATGATTCCTTTCACCGGATCCCGGGCCGGTACGTATATCGTGCGGTGGGCCGCCGAGCCCCATATGTGAATTCTGAAGTATGATGTGTCCGGTTTCGGGGTACTGTGTTATATGTCCGTCCCCGGTTACCGAGGATATATTACGAAGTATGATGTGTCCGGGCTCGGGGTGCTGTGTTATCTGTCCGCCCCCGGGTACCGTGGTTATGTTATGATGTGTGATGGAGATCGGAGAAGAATTTCTGATATCTGACGTGTTATGGTGCCAATGGCAGGAGTGGCGACCACGTTCCTGCACCCTATGTGTGATTCTTTCTGTCTGTATGACTTATGCTTCTGTATGTCCGTCTGGATTATCTGACCGACGGGTTATGCTTCTGTATGTCCGTCCGGATTATCTGACCGACTGGTTATGCTTCTGTATGTCCGTCCGGATTATCTGTCCGACTGGTTATGATTCTGTATGTTCGTCCAGCTTATGAGCCTGTCTATTATATTTATGTGCTTCCGGTCCAGATCATGATTATGTTTGATATATATCTGCTTTACATACTCGGTACATTCTTCGTACTGACCCCCGGTTCTTCGGGGGCTGCGTTACATGCCCGCAGGTACAGACGCACCTGGAGAAACGCCGCCGGTTTAGGGCATCGATTCTGCTGTTTTGGAAGAGCTCCTTTGATCCGGAGCAAATACTTTTGGTATATATCTTCTGTTTTCCGTATGTTCTGTATGTATGGAAATTCTGGGTATGGCGGGGCCCTGTCCCGTCATATGATTCTGTATGTCTGTAGAGGCCTGTAGATAGATGTGTGGGTTACGGGTTTCGTCTGTATGTTAGCCTTATCGGCTTATTTGTAAATGTCAGCATGTTTAGGTACATACATATATATGTTTGCGCGCGTGTCGTATCTGTATCGGCCTACTTCTGTAACATCTGTTTTAAAAAAAAAAAAAAAAAATCTGTACGATACGAAATTCGGTCAGGTAGGTATGTACGGGTACCCAGTTAGGGTACCAGTCGCGGCCCACGGGGTTGGGTCGTGACAAAAAGTATGGGCTCCGGATCAAAGGAGCACTCCAAGCAGCAGACTGTGTACCCTAGGCAGGCGAATCACCACAATGAGCGTCTGTACCTGCGGGCATGAAACGCAGCCCCCGAACAAAGGGGGTCAGTATGGAATATGTACTGAGTATGTTAAGCACGGAATATAGAAATCAGAACTATAGTCGAAACAAGCGGTAAAAGAATAAGTACATGGTCCAGAATAACAAGATCACTCACTTCCCAGACCCAAGACATACAGATCATCACATATCATATAAACCGATAGAACCTGTCAGAGGGGTTGCCAAACGAACAGAGTTTCCAGACGCAACTTGTGCCTACCTAGTTTATGTGTCCGACGGTGTGTATAACATACAGAATACTCAGATGGCGTCATATATCAAAAGGAATACGGGACTTACCGAGTACTCAGATGATATAGCATACCGGTTGGAATACAGGACGTACAGAGTATCAGAACTTACTTTCCAGACGCAGATCACACATAGTGCACATTATAGTCATATGCCATAACAGGACGCCGTAGCGTATCGGATCAGAAGTTGTAACCTGTGAATCATACGATGTTTACAGTGGTCACACCGTACATAAACGTATCGTATCAGGCGGCGTATAGCCAGAGTATATCATAGCAGATCATATCATACCATATCAGAACACGCGTCCACAAGGGGTATGCCACCTCGAGCTCAGCCCAGTACAGTGGTCATCCCATGCAGAAACTGCCCGTTTATCCCGCTCGAGCTCTGCCCAGCTCACGGGTCACGGATCAGTCTCGGGAGCTCGAGCTCTGCCCAGTACACTCCCAACGCGTCTGGCTGGTATCAGATTACAGCGCAAATACTGTCCGCTTTGGGGATCGAGCTCAGCCCAGACCACCCCTCACGGTTTTATTTCAAAACGCAGTAGACAACGTAGGGGAACAACGCACGATAACATATCCTAGCCCGGCTCAGTGAATAGGCATGCTAAGGCTTGCACGAGTAGAGTAGTGAGAAACCAGATGCACACATATTTTCAGAATCGATAGATACGAATACTTATTAACATTTGAGGATTATAAACATATTCCGGAACGATCAGAATTGATATGTGAAACTTACGGACACTTTTACCACAGAATCGTTACGAACATTTCAAAACAGATTTCAATCGACGAATCAGTTCAAGGAAACGGACAGTAGTCATAGTGTACATACATAGCCTTTTGGATGGCACGATGGATTATATCAACCCAAAACATCTGGAATCATTTTACGTGTCAAAGCATTTTATAAAGATTGTTGGAATAATTGAACGTACTATCCGAATATTCGTAACGGATTACTCGAACAGAATATTCATATCCGAATACTTATATCAGAATGCTTCTAGCAGAGTACTTATATCGGAACACCTATGCCAGGATACTCACGTCAACAAAAGGGCATACGGCCGAGTTGTCATAGTGCGCACGATCAATAACCGGCCCGAGAGCCGGTGAACGATATCATAATAATGGGCACGAGCGGAGTCATGAGCGACTAATACAATTTATAAATCGAAATAGCTATAAAACTTGATATAATCATATGTCAGCTCACTAGTCAAACTAGTTTGGAACAATTGGTCAATACAGGGTTTATTTCACAAAAGTACTTCCAAAATTATATTTATAGTTCAAAAATGTAATTTAGAATGTCAGGGACAGTCAAAACATTATTCAATGATAGCCAAAGTCATAAACAATAACCGTTTTCCCAACACTATACAAAAAAATAAGCCTATTAGAGCAAACAAAAGAATCCCGGGCTTAGTGGGCCCACCTCGGGCCAAGTCGAGGTGGCAGACCTGAATCACGAGTATTAGGGTCTATGGAATCATCGCTGGATGTTTCAAAGCGATTCTACTACATTTGCAAAAGTTTCGGACGTTTGATCATTTTCCAACAAAATGTAAGATTTATAATTCAATTAGATTGAATGAATAGTACTCAAATTCAAATTTCCATGAACGGAATTGCCCCCGAGGCTCCAGTATTGACCTAGTATACTTAGGACATGCCAAAATAAGGAATGGGTTGGCTTTACATACCTTACGTGCGTCTTACGCTCGCTTAAACTCAAATCTCGTTTCGCCCGGAATCTACAAATGGTCAAAGTTACCAATTATGAGTTATGGATTCTAAGGATTCAACTTAAAGTCATAGTTGTCTACCGAAATTTCGGCAGCACCTCCCCTATAAATGTAGCAACCCCGAGAATCATCTCGGCTCAAATAGCAGCAACAACTACCCAACAACATCAACAATGTCAACAATCATCACAATATAGCACACTATAAGGCAACTAGTTCTACTTTCCGACATAATGCAATAACGTTCATTCCGACTTCACATTTCCAAACTAAGCTTAATATTTTCATATGCATCATTAATCAAGATCATCACCATATAGTTTAGAAGCATTTCATATCGTTTCCACAAAATATTCATACGATATACAAAATATACAACTTTACACCAAAGTCATAATTCATTCAAAACTTCTAACCTTTGACATACATATTCATGACATGTTCCCATCTTCCAAGTTCATCAATAATCATCATAATTTGCACCCTAACAACTTCATTTTCATAATGTCGTAAGACCATACCTAAAGGACATAAGCTTCTACATTCCATTTCAATGCAAACTTTTATCATATTATCTTCATTTACATTGCAAGCATCACCACAACACAACTAACATGTTAAACAAAATTAATCCATTCCCATTTCAATGCCTATACCACACGACCATATTCCATTTTTCCAACTTCCATCCCATTCATTCCACTTTCCTTTCCAATATAATTTCCATCCTACACACAACTAGAATACAACATAAATTTCAACTTATTTCACTTACACATTGACACACACACACGGCCAAACTCTATATTCCATACCCACTTTGCAAACTTCAATTTTTCCATACAATCAACTCATTCCCACATACTACAACACAAACAAGACTTCATACCACAAATAAAAGGGATGAATTCTTACCTTTTTCCCTAGTCTTATTCACTTGGATATGTGATCAAATTGAGGAATTAAGTGCTCCACCCTCCAAAACAACTACACCAAGTTGTAGAGGGACCATGAATTAGTAGGAATTCAACAAGAAAATAATTTTAAAGGTATGATTTTGAGGGTTGAATTTTCTATGGCCAAACCCGAAATGGTCTCCTCTCTTTCACTCTTGTTTTGCTTTGTTCTTTCTCAAGTCTTCTAAGAGATAAAGATGATATATAATATGGCCCCTTAGTTAATTTATCACATGGAAAATTTAATAAAGACATGGGCTTGGGCCATGGCATGGCCGGCCACCCCTCTCTAAGTTGGGCCATTTTTTTTTCTTTCATTTTGAGCCCATTTTATTAGAATTCCCGTTTTGTAATTCCCGAAACAAATTTCCGAAATTTCAATTTTTGCCCTTGGCCTTCCGCGATGTCTCCGCGTCAACACTCTTCATAAACAACATCATATATGTCAAATGAAATCAAGATGTGGCCTTATTCTTTACAAGTCACAATTATTCCAAATTTTCCGAATACGCGAAAACACGGGATATAACATCCTCCCCCCCTTTAGAACATTCGTCCTCGAATGTTAAATTTGCCTTATAGGGTTTTACAAGCATTTCGTGGGAGTTCTCCTTATTTCTTTCAAAATTCTGCCAAACGTCACAATTACTATCCCCTTTTACATACTCGCCTTTGTTCTATTCTCGAATATCATTACGCTAAGACTTTCCGGCTTTCACTGGTGGTGAAACCGACATTAGTCTACTTATAACAGTTATATCGCGTCTTTCGCATTGTCTTTTAGGTTCCGTTCAGTCAAAGTTTTCATATATCGTAACACTGACTGCTAGGGTCCACCTGTCAGCCAAAACAGTCTGAACTGGGATGTGATCTGCACATATATACATTTATTACCATTTCCCTTACAATACATTTTCAAACGCCATTTAAATTTATTCTAATTCCAGGACTGTGTCGCACTTTCCTTTTCTTCAGCGGCCGAGTTCGCCTTAGCCTACCCGACCTATTTAGGGTTTCTAACCCTTCGGTACATTGTAATTTGTTTCGGTTACCCCAAACTTTCCATCGGTCTCTTATATCTACGTTTATGAAAAATTTTGTACACTTCCCAGGGGGTCACCCATCCCAGAATTGCTCTGGCCCCAGCACGCTTAACCTCGAGACTTTAGTACATTTAGACGCGTTAATGCCAGTATAGTTGCATCAACTGCCCCGCACAACCCTGGTCACATAATTTAGGACAAGTCGGGGTCTTGGCAATTTTGGAAAGTTCTCGTAGCGGGTCCCGCTTTGCTATAGAGAGGGCCCTTTTTATTTTTCAGATTATGTAACTACTGCGTTAGCCCTTTTTAACTTTCCGACTCTCACTTTTATCCACATATATCATTACCTCAGACGATTTTATCAATTTGGGCCTTATCTCAGTTCTACTAGCAATCGGGGAGGAATACATGATGAAACAGAATCTGGACCTACCAATGCGTGTCTGTATAAGTATATATATATATATATATATATATATATATATATATATATATATATATATATATATATATATATATATATATATATATATATATATATATTCAGAGAAAGTGGACAATATACCTGTAAACACATCCGGTGACGCCTCTGGGTCCTGCCAGCTAGCCAAAGCATATAAGCGGTTCAAAGGACCGCTAGAACCAGAAGTTGCGCCACGACCTCTACCGCGGCCCGATGGTGTCGGCACACTCTGCCCCGTAGGGCGTATCGCTACAGAAGGAAAAGGTAAATCAGCAACTGACCCGCTGGGCTGGGCTGCACCACCCGAATTGGTCCTATACGGACACTCTCTCATAATGTGGCCTTGATGGCCACAAGAAAAATAAGCATCTGTAGCATAATGACATTCTCCAGAGTGGCGTCTCCCACAATAAGGAAACCGAGGTCTGGGTGGCCTCGACCGACCGGAACCTCCGTCCACCCGCAAGCTCAAGACTCTGGAGCTCTGACCTGGCCCGGAGTACCATATGTCACCAGACCTCCTGCCCGAACTCTGTGGAGGGGTATCCCATGCTGGCTGGGAAAAATGTCTACTGTGCTGCTGCTGAGGCTGTCTGCCGAAGAGTTTCCTAGAATACCCAGCCAATCTAGCCCTCTTGGGCTGTCTCCTGTCACAATCTCTACCCGACTGATCCTCTCTGTGCCGGTCCTCCATCCCTAGAGCATAAGCCTGTAATCGGGCAATGTCCATATCAGTCTGCGATGCCATCGCCATATAACTGTCAACCAAGTAGGGGTCCAACCCTATCACGTACCGGTGCATCCGATCAGCCATATCAGCTACTATAGCGGGTGCATACCTATCCAGAGAATCAAACTCCAAATTATACTCACGAACGCTCCGACCCCTCTGCTGCAGATGCAAAAATCGGTCAACTCGCGCACGCCGTAACTCTGGGGGAAAAAAGTGACGGGTAAAAGCAGCCACGAACTCGTCCCAAGTAGCTGGGGAAGCACCCTCACCCCTGGATAGCTCCCAGGACTCATACCAGTTAGCAGCAACATCCCGCAATCTGTGCGCAGCCAACTCGGCAGACTCGGTCTCTGAAGCCCTGACCAAGTCCAATGAGCGCCGCATCCCCCGAATAAAGTCATGGGGGTCCTCGTCGGGCTTTGACCCGAAAAACTCTAGGGGGACACATAATAGAAACTCTCGAACCCTTAGGCTATCACGCCTGTCATCATCATCGTCATCTCTCCGCCCGCGTCTGCGAGCCTGCCCCGCTACCAACGTAGTCAACAACTGCACGACCTCTCTCAGTGTCCTGTCCTCCGCCCCTGGCTGAGGAGCTGGAGGCTCGGGCACTGGAGCCTCTGGAGCTAATGGCGGAGCTGCTCCAGGATCGTCTGCTGATGATGGCGTAGCAGAATCCTCTAACTGGGGTGCAATATCGGGCATAATCTGAGTATGAGCTCGGGTGACTCTCTGTATCTGACTGGTCGCTCCTGTTTTTCCCTTCTGGGCAGCCGTCGCCTTCTTCGGAGGCATCGCTGTAAACATAGCAATCCGTTAGAAAGGAGCCACCCTAATAGCACAGCTCTATCGCACGATCTAAGATTCAAAGAAAGGGTAACATCCTAAATGTCCTGTAGCCTCTTGTTTATAGATGTGGTGCACAACACACCGATAAACAGGACTCTACGAGACACGGCCTGTAGACATTCCGAGGACAAACCGCTCTGATACCACTTTTGTCACGACCCAACCCCGTAGGCCGTGACTAGTGCCCGACATGGACACTCGTACATACATGCTAACCAAGTTTCACTTGTGCCTACATATTATGAATCTCGTGCGTCCCAGAATATAAACATATCATTTAAACCATTATTTATATCATAAAACATAGATCGAGCATATTAACGTAGCGTAGGGGTAAACCGGGCACAAACCAAGCAAACATCACGGACTAAACACGACCCACGACCCACATACGTGTCTACAGGCCTCTAATACAGACAACAGAATCATATGACGGGACAGGGCCCCGCCGTACCCAAAAAAGAATAACCATAATCACGAAACCATATACAACAAAGGGTCCTGTACCAAATGTATGGGCTCCGGATCAAAGGAGCACTCCAAGCAGCAGACTGTGTACCCTAGGCAGGCGAATCACCACAATGAGCGTCTGTACCTGCGGGCATGAAACGCAGCTCCCGAAGAAAGGGGGTCAGTACGAAATATGTACTTAGTATGTAAAGCACGGAATATGTAAAGCCGTAGTGGTGACATGTCCGACCATCTAGGCGCAGTGGAATCATAAGCAGCCAGCCGTAGCGGTGACATGTCCGGCCATCTAGGCACGGTGGAATCATATCATCACATATATCTCATAACTTATCATGAACTTTCCACGGAGCATGCATTAGAATTTAAAGACAATATAAGAAAATCATATCATATTCGTAGCATGAACTTCATAAAAAGCAATATCGTATGATAGGCTTATAATCTCTAAACTTAGGCTCATCATTACCATTATCGTATTTATGGAATATCTCTTATCTTTATCTCATATGAAATCCTCTATGAACATAGACTCGTAATTCTTCTGGAACATTTGTCATAGGGCATGCATTAGAGCTTATAGACAATCTATGACAATATCGGGGTGACATAAGGTCGAGGACGCCCGATTACATTATGGAGTGATCATATTGATTTTATCTCACCTTGAAGGAACTAACATTTTAAGGTGAGTGTACACCATGAATAACATCAAGGTATCGTAAATAGGATCATTAACTTCATGGACATCGTATCTTGCTTTAGAATCTCTAGGCTTAGACTTATCATCATTATTATCATATTCATGAGATATTTCTCATCTTTATCTCATAAGAAGCTCTTTATCAACGTTGACTCATAGTTCCCGGAATGTAAGAAAAGTCATGGAGAGGTAGGGAAAATAATATCATAGGAGTCATATAAGGATCGGTAGCTTCGAAAGAATGTCATCATGAGCTTTAGGACATCTAGACTTAGATTCATCATCAGTGTTGTCATGCTCGTAACGTATCTCTTTTCATTATAATCGTAGACTCATAATTTCCGATATAGAGGAAAATGATGGAAAGATAGAAGGATTCATGCCACAGGAGTCATGCCTTAGAAAGAAGGGACTAGCCTTACATACCTTTTCGTTTAGCTATTCTATCGCTTGCTAGTTCTCCTTCAACACTCACATTGTTACCTACAAGAGAGTTCGCGTTAACAATACCTAATCGATCACATGAACATGCTCAACTAAAGCTAGAGAAAATTGGGTAGCATTTCCTTTGTTTATACAACTTTCCTCATGTCACATATCAACTCCCAAACATCCATAACAACATTCACAATATTATAAGCAACAATCATCATTCATCTACGTTATCCACATTTCACAATTGCACTTCAATTCCTCCATAATCATGGTCATAGTATACTAGTACGTTTTCTAACATATAATACTTATCCTCTGTCCTTAATATCATTAATAGCATAATCATAATCACAATACATCAAGAATCATGACTCATCCGAAGCTACTACTCAAAATCTCATTATTCTCATCATTATAACCCATTTTCTATCTCCTTTCATAATCTAAGTCTTTCAACCTCTCATTACCATAAAAAACATGGAAATATCATAAAACTTACCTTACATAGTGTAGGAATAAGCCTTGTGTGGAAATACTTCTCTTGCACCAAAACCCTAGTTCACTTCCAATGGGATTTCTTGGCTTGGATGAACTCTAGTGAGCTTCTTATACTTAACTCTCGTAGTTTGGTGAAGTTGATCTTGAATCTCTCTTGCGTTCTTATGGAAGAAGTGTGTGGAACCCTCTAGAAGCCTTGATAGAGATGAAGATGTGTGGAAAATGAAATTAGTGAAGTGGGATCACATTTATATAATTGAACTTAACTCAGCTCGCGTGGACTTCCACGGACACTTAAACGGTCCGTATAACATTGCACGGCCCGTATAAGTGGTCGTGGTTCACCACCAGGCAAACATCATCTCTGCTGGGTGTTATACGGACCGTATAAGTCAATCGTATAACCCCATCTCCCTGAAATGATCTTCGTCGTTCGTTTGATATCCAATCCTTATTGAATCTTCTTGACACTGGTTTAACACCTCTTTAACAATATAAGGGAAGTTATAGCTCTTCTCCAAATCATCATTAAGTCATCATTAATTCGGTACTCAGAAATCCTTTCCGTTACATAACGTATGCCTTGCCTTTCTTGGAAAACTTTCTTCTATTACCTTGAATGCCTTGGAAATCTCAATTAGGATCATCCGAAGCTATTTCTTACTTATTGAAACATCGTATACTTCGTGTCCCTTGTTAGTCTATCCACTGTGCATCAACAAAAGTTTTTCCGAGGTATAACATTCTTCCCCCCTTTAAAAACATTCGTCCTCGAATGTTAAGCTATCAGGGATTCTACGATACTTTCGCCAGAGTTTTCCCTATAATATGGCACTACCATCCTGTCACAACAGTCCAAAATAACACTACCGTTCAGGGCTACAACACCATAACACACAATATGGCCATACACGACCCAATGCATTAAAAGTAAGGTATTGCATTGCATACCTGGGGCAACAGCGTTTCATCTTGAACCTCCTGTGGGAGCCATCATTTTAATCCTGTAACACACACTATCTATATCATTCCCTTTGAATAGCTGAAAATGAGTTTTTCTTCTTAGTACTGACTCTCGGGTGCAATACTTCCCCGATTCCTCAGAAATATCCTTTCAAGAGACATAAGTGAGTCGCTTTCCTGATATAATCCTCGTTGATACTCGGACTCATCAGTCATTTTTCTTGCTCAATAATGGTATTAAGTTCCTCATGGTTTACAAATCCCTTCCGCGTTCCTTTCTTCCCTATGACCACGATAATGGTATTGACCCACATCTGTAGAGTCTAGATAAACTCAATCCGAGGTGTCCTGTCATAGGTGTCCGTCGTCGACTTCCTCAAAGGCCTCATAATTTTTAAGAGTTTCATAACCCTTTGGTTACTATCGGAAATTTGCTATAACCATAATGGTACAAAAATGAAAATTCCAAGGCGTAATATTCTTTTGGTAAAAACCCCCTTTTTTCAGTGATCTTATTGCTTTCGTAAGTTGTCACACCCCAGGGCTACCGTAGGAAGCATATAGCATGTACTTATATCATATTCCATGTAATTGTCCTATTTACCCTTAACGATACTCCCAACTCAACATTTAAACTCAATTCACCATATATTTTCCTTCAACTGACCCGGAGTATCATGACCACACTATTCTTGTTTACCTCTTACTCCTCTTTTTAAGTACCCACTTGGTTTCATTGGCGATGTATAAATACTTGCAAGATACATAATCGTTCTTGCGTGATTCGTTTACATACACATCTATACATATACATGTATCCATATCCGTATACATATTTGTGTCCATATTCATATCCATAGTATACCCGACCTTGAAGGTTCGGTGGTTTTCGCATACCAAAACTCTTTTGTCTATCCATAGTAACTTATCTCGTTATGCTCTCTTCCTTCCTTTATTTTTTTCCTTGATTATCATATCTTATGTTCTACTATAGAAAACCTTAGGTCCCTTTCTTAATTGTCGCTTATAAATCACAATATCATTAACAACGACTCTACCGTTAGTGCCTTTGCCTCTATTCTAATATAGCATCACTACCCTTTACAATATCTCTTGAGTTATTTGCCCTCAATGTCACGTGGTTCAAGGTCTACGCGATTGATTTCCAATACAGTCTCAGATGCCTGCTCAATTCGTATTCGTTTATTTAATAGCCATTAGACTCGTTTCTGCACAACTCTCACTCTTTATTTTAGAGTCTATATCTGTCACATCTTAGGGTCCATTGTTTCAATATGTACACCTGTGTTCTCTTTACTCGCTTCCCCCCTTTAAGTCTTTTACTTGTACCATTCTCAAATCTGTTGCCTCACCTTCAAATCTTGAATTCATATATCCCTTACTATACTATATCTTATTCATGTCGTTTCCCATAATCTATAGCTACGATTCTTAACATACTCATCCTGCAGTTTTGTAATCAAGTAATACAATCGACAAAGCAATCCGAACAAGGATGTATTTACTTAGCTCATCTGGTAGTTATGAGTCAATGTCTAAATCGGCTCCAATTAACAACTTTTGTCCCATACTGATGTTCAGAATAGTAGTATGTCTAGTTATCCATACCATCCATGCAATGTCACTTGCCTTCTTCTTCGGTGCTCAAAGTTCACTTGTAACGTCATCTTTGTTTTCCAGGGCCTTAGTCTGATGCACAACTAATACCCCTTATGCCTCATACTCTTTTACTCTAGTGTTGCACTCAACATTTATTTCAAAACCAATCATAGTCATATTTTATTTGTTGTTGATGATAGCTTTTCTCTATCGCTTTATCGTCGTACGGTAAACTCATAACTCATGGCCATCTTTTTCTTTTCAACTCGTTACTTCATATAATTTACTCATTCTAACTTGGTATAGGATATTCGTAGGAGATGCATCTTTCTTTAATCATAACACGACTACTTCTTAAGCGTGCGTACTTTGTGGCACATTTCCTTCTCTTTCTATTCCCATTCTTATTCCTTTACATTCCTTCCTCCTCAATTTATATTATTTCCTCCCGTTTTATAATCAATCCTTTATTCCTCGCACAAGGAATCCTATTCTTAACTCAGTACCGCTTTGTCCTTTAGAATATATTACCTCTATACAATCCGTTCTTCGCTTCCAAAACATATTCTGTTCATTCTGATCATCCCCTCTCATCCTTATTATGCTAATCCTTCTCCTAACAATCGTTCTATTTCATTATTCATCTTTCCATAGTCTTGGTCTTTTACATCCAGCCAAAGATACCACTCGTGATCTCGATTATACAAATCACAAACTACTACTACTTTGCCATATCACATTTCTCTGATTCCTTTTTCAAGTTTGCTTTCTATCATTTCTGTCATTGAGGAACCTCTATGTTGGACTTTCCCCTAACAAGGTCTTATAAGCTTTCTCGTCTACTGCCTCATGGCTCACTTGTTGGTTTCACACTTGCATTCACTCTTTATTCATATAGAATATGTCACATCTTTAGTCGTTTCCTCGCTATACTTTGTGTTATAGTTCTTGTTACGTTCTCATTATACCCTGATCATAACCAACTCTATAGGGTGACACTTCTTGATCTCATTCGCAAGCCCGCTTATTAAATAGAATAAACCTCGTGAAGTAATCATACCTAACCTGTTACTCTTTCCGATCAGCCCTATTACACTTACCACATAAGTTATCTCACCAATGTATTCACATTCTTTATAACCCTTCAAATTCGTACCTCTGGCTCCATGGTGCTGTTACTTTATTTTGCTAATAGACTTGTCGTATTTTACTTGTGCTCATCCATCCAATCAATACTTCAGTACCACACTCTATTGGAGTTACCCTTTCTCTTCTATATCATGTTTTAGTACTACCAGTCTCCCTAATTTACTCTGGTATTTCTCTTTACTATATCAATGTCGATCTTATAATTACCGCTACTATCAATTCAACAACATTTAACTCATCTCCTTTATATTCTAGGAAAATTTCGATAGGGTTTCCTCTATATTTCTTACTACCCAAAACCTGCACGCAGCAAATACCAACAATGCCTCACCTGTCTAATATATACATATGACATACCTCATCCACACAGGGCTCCCAATTTCAAGTGAAAGTACAAAGATGGCGAAACTTACCTCATATATCACACTTAGAAATGTACCTGATCCTTTAGTGATCTGTCCTGTTATCCCTTCCTATTTACTTTCCCTTTAATTCTTCAGCTTTACATCTCAATCATACCTCAATATTCTTACCTTACCCGACATACATCTTTCGTACCGATGCTTACCTTTGTACTAATTCATTCAATTTGTTTAATTCACAAACTTATAACTGAATTTATCATTAAGATATACCTTTAGTCAATTCCTCTGTTGTACTTACATCGACTTACCTCTATGACAACCAATCCATTATCATAAAAATACATATTCCGATAACGTAGCCTCAACGAAGGGGCTTACCTCCGTAACTTTCAATGTCATCAATCACTTTCTTCTGTCAATACCGTTCTTCTGCTGCAATCAAGGGTTAGTATAAGGAATCTCATTTCCTATGGCTTAGCTCTATCGCACGATCTTAGAGATGAAAGAAGAGTAACCATCCTAAATGCCCTGTAGCCTCCTGTTTACAGATGTGGCGCACAACACACCATAAACAAGACTCTACTAGACACGACTCGTAGACACTTCCTATGACTGAACTGCTCTGATGCCACTTTTTTCACGACCCGACTAGGGGCCATGACGGGTACTCGGGGCTAACTGCCGAGCACCACTCGTTCTATTACTCATTCCGCGTACAATCGTATTTCTTATGCTCATAATCGTAGGAAAACCATTTTTTTTCACATGGAACCATAATTACCTTTATATACGTAAGCCCTTTGGCTATCAAAATAATGTACATACAATAAGGACATCGTGAGACCATGCTACCCACACATACGTATCTACAAGCCTCTACTAGGGTACTAGACATATGGACGGGATAGGACCCCGCCGTGCCCAAAACATATATATACACAAAATAATAAATCAATGGCACCGCCAGAATAATGGAGTGCTCTCAAAAGTCTGCTTATCGGCTTCTATAAATCTGGCTCGCCTCCCTGTCTACCTGTGGGCATGAACACAGCGTCCAAAGAAAAGGATGAAGTACGAGCATTGTACTGAGTATGTAAGGCGTGAATAAAATGAACATATTAGAGAAATCATAAGACATGAGATGAAGATATAACCTGCTTAACTTTTAAGAGTAAGTGCATTTTCATCATATCACATATACCATGAAATCACATATATCATCATATCACGTTTATCATATCACATATGTCCTCATCGTTAACCCGCGTCCGGGTAACCATTATACGCCGCCCACTAGTGGTGGTCATGTCCGGCTCTCTAGGCACGGTGTACTCATACGCAGCCCACTAGTGGTGGCCATGTCCGGCCATTCAGGCACGGTGGAACCATAAGCAGCCCGCCATAGCGGTGACATGTCCGGCCATCTAGGCGCAGTGGAATCACAAGCAGCCCGCCGTAGCGGTGACATGTCCGGCCATCTAGGTGCGGTGGAATCATATCATCACACATATCTCATAACTTATCATGAAATTTCCATAGAGCATGCATTAGAATTTAAAGAGAATCTAAGAAAATCATATCATATTCGTAGCATGAACTTCATAAAAAGAAATATCGTATTATGGGTTTATAATCTCTAAACTTAGGCTCATCATTACCATTATCGTATTTATGGAATATCTCTTATCTTTATGTCATATGAAATCCTCTATGAACATAGACTCGTAATTCTTCCGGAACATTTGTCATAGGGCATGCATTAGAGGTTATAGACAATCTATGACAATATCGGGGTGACATAAGGTCGAGAACCCCCAATTACATTATGGAGTGATCATATTGATTTTATCTCACCTTGAAGGAACTAACATTTTAAGGTGAGTGTACACTGTGAAAAACATCAAGGGATCGTAAATAGGATCATTGACTACATGGACATCGTATCTTGCTTTAGAATCTCTAGGCTTAGACTTATCATCACTATTATCATATTCATGACATATTTCTCATATTTATCTCATAAGAAGCTCTTTATCAATGTTGACTCATAGTACCCGAAATGTAAGAAAAGTCAGGGAGAGGTAGGGAAAATAATATCATAGGAATCATATAAGGATCAGTAGCTTCGTAAGAATGTCATATCATGAACTTTAGGACTTCTAGACTTAGATTCATCATCAGTATTGTCATGCTCGTAACGTATCTCTTTTCTTTATCTTGTATGAAGCTCTTTATAATCGTAGACTCATAATTTCCGATATGGAGGAAAATCATGAAAATATAGGAGGATTCATTCCATAGGAGTCATGCCTTAGAAAGAAGGGACTAGCCTTACATACCTTTTCATTTAGCTATTCTATCGCTTGCTCGTTCTCCTTCAACGCTCATGTTGTTACCTTCAAGAGAGTTCGCATTAACATTAGCTAATCGATCACATGAACATGCTCAACTAAAGCTAGAGAAAATTGGGCAGCATTTTCTTTGTTTATACACCTTTCCTCATATCACATATCAACTCCCAAACATCCATATCAATATGCACAATATTATAAGCAACAATCATCATTCATCTACGTTATCCACATTTCACAATTGCACTTCAATTCCTCCATAATCATGGTCGTAGTATACTAGTACGTTTTCTCACATATAATACTTATCCCATGTCCTTAATATCATTTATAGCATTATCATAATTACAATACATCAAGAATCATGACTCATCCCAAGCTACTACTCAAAATCTCATTATTCTCATCTTTATAACCCATTTTCTGTCTCCTTTCGTAATCTAAGTCTTTCAACCTCTCATTACCTTAAAAAACATGGAAATATTATAAAACTTACCTTAGCTGGTGTAGGAATAATCCTTGAGTGGAAATACTTCTCTTGCACGAAAACCCTAGTTCACTTCCAATGGGATTTCTTGGCTTGGATGAACTCTAGTGAGCTTCTTACACTTAACTCTCGTAGTTTGGTGAAGTTGATCTTGAATCTCTCTTGAGTTCTTATGGAAGAAGTGTGTGGAACCCTCTAGAAGCCTTGAGAGAGATGAAGATGTGTGGAAAATGAAATTAGTGAAGTGGGATCACATTTATATAATTGAAGTTAACTCAGCTCGGCGGGACTTCCACGGACACTTAAACGGTCCGTATAACATTGCACGCCCCATATAAGTGGTCGTGGTTCACCACCAGGCAAACATCATCTCTGCCGGGTGTTATACGGACCCTTATACGGACCGTATAAGTCGGTCGTATAACCCCATCTCCCTGAAATGATCTCTGTCGTTCGTTTGATCTCCAATCCTTATGGAACCTTCTTGACACTTGTTTAACACCTCATTAACAATATAAGGGACATTATAGCTCGTCTCCAAATCATCATTAATTCGTTACTCAAAAATCCTTTCCGATACATAACGTATGCCTTGCCTTTCTTGTCAAACTTTCTTCTATTACCTCGAATGCCTTCGAAATCTCAATTAGGATCATCCGAAGCTATTGCTTACTTATTCAAACATCGTATACTTCGTGTCCCTTGATAGTCTATCCACTGTGCATCAACGAAATTTTTTCCGAGGTGTAATATTGCTAGTCAGAGTTTAGGTAGTAAGGCTATTATAGGGATTAGGTTGCAGAATGTTTAACTTAATTTGCACTTGGCTCAGTTGTAGTGAAGTTGTTGGGGTAAATCCTACAGGTCTGTAGGTCGTAGTTTTTATCAAATTTTTAGCTGAGTGGTTTCCTTGTAAATATCGTGTGTCCTTTGCTTACCTGTTGATTAAATTCCACAAGATACTAGTATAGAATAGGTAGAGTAACATGTTCTATCCGATAAGCAAAAATTGGATACAGAATAGGATAGGAAGTTGGTCATGCAAAGCAAACAACAATTACAAGTCTCAGCTTGTAGGATACCAACTCTACCGCCTCGGTCTTAGTAACATACATCATCTGCAAAGTCCTCTACAACTGGTGTATAAAATTCTGTGGGTCCTCATTTGGATCAGATCCGGCGAATACTGGCGGATCCAAATTAATATAGTACCGGACCCTTGAGGTTACTGACCTCTCGAAAGATTTAGCTCCGGCACCTGTCTGTCATTGAGCTCGAGCGGCTATGAACCTCATCAATAGTTGTACCACACTCCGCATATCCTGATCAGAAGTAGCAGCTGGAGGAGCTGAGGGTGTTGGATCCCTCCTAAGCTCTTCTAGTGTTGGCAGAGTCATTGAAATCTAGGATGGTGTATCAGTCTGGTCCTCACTCTGGCTCACGCAAGAGGGTGGCACCTGAGTAGTACACTCTCCCGTAGCTACATCCAACCTCTTAGTGGCCGACTGCTTCTTAGTCGTAGATGTCGTTGCTGTATTACAAAAAAATATAGATATTAGGAATTTAATTATTCTTACAACTCGGCTCTATCGCACGATCCAGGATAAGAAAGAAAGGTGACAATCCTAGATACTCGATAGCATGCTGCTTATGAGTGTGGTGCACAACACAGTCATAAACAAGGCTCTATGTCACGATCAATTTCACTAAGTTGTGTGGGCACCTATATTTCCCAACTGGATAGACGAACCCTTAACCCAACATTCACAATATATAGAAAATAGCAGAAGAAGGTAAAATAACGTAAGTCTCACAATATAATATACATAAGTGCGGAAGTAAATGAAATACACCCCAGTATCTGGTCTAGTCGTACAGGAGCATCTAACTAAATACTACAAGTCTGAATAATAATAATACATCAATAGTCTCAAATCTAAGTCTCAGAATAGAAATAAAGTCATAATAATAGGAAGAGTCTTCGGGCAGCGAACGTCCTTATGCTTACCCTGAAAGACTCAAATCAGCAATCCTCGAATATCAGCCACGAGGAGTAGAAGTAAATCCCACCTGGTACTCTTCATTCATAAAAGAATGCAGCATGTGTAGGTCAGAACAAACAACAAGTACTGGTAGGTATCATAGGCCGACTACGACTAGCTAACACATATAAAGAAAATAAAGCAAGATAAACACGTAAACCAACAAGTACAAGTCAACCCGAATCCATATCCATGGTATAAGTCATCACCAATGTTGTAGAATCTAAACCCAACTGTGCCAAGTCTCATAACCAATCCAACCCATAGTATCATAAGAAAATCACAACAAGTCATCACCTAGGTTATAGCATCTAAACCCAATGGTGTTAAGTCATAGTATAATCATTCTGAACTAGTATATCACAATCGCATCACAACATACCATAGGAAACCAAAACGTAAAATGCAATGCAATAATGTATATGGGATGAATGCAATGCGTATGCATCGTACACATGCACTCTGACAATGTAACATCACATCTCGGCAGCACAACCCATGGGGGACCCATTAAGTCCATGTCCCACTAGCTCTAGAAAATGACGTCGGATCATGAGCACTCTCTCAATCCAAATAAGAAACCTCAAGCATCGTACGCTCATTCATTCCCAGCAAGAAACCTCGGGCAACGTACACTCATTCTGCTCCGATAAATGACCTCGGATCACAGACTATCATCTTTCTTTAATACTCTCTGGTGGAGACCTTGGCAAACAGTACTACACACGGCATACAAGTAATATCAATAATAAAGCTACACAATAAGCCCCAATGAAATCACAATGTCATCTCAATATCAATTTACTAAAGTACCGCATTATCACAGTGCAATAACCCGTTTGGTCATCATAGTCTTTTCGACACTTTTGACCCTTCCCCGAGCTTGTGTAGCTCACATTTGACCTGACGGGACTGTTGGCATGCTTCTCAAGGTTGTAGGAAATGATTTGGGTGACTTTTTGGGAAATTTGGGTTTAAAACAAAAAAGAGATGACTCAAAGTTGACTTTTGGGTAAACAGACTTTTTTGAGAATCAGTTGATTCCGAGAGGTCCAGATACTTATGTGTATATTCGGTTCTATTTCCAATGCACTTGGGTGCATTTTGGGACTTGGGTTGGGAAGTTGGCTTTGAGGTATCGGTGTTTGACTCGATCATCGAGACCTCTGTTGGGAATTTCGAGGCCACGAGTGCATTCGTAGAGAGTTTTATGTACGTCTGCATATACGATATGTGAACAGATGGCCTAAGGTGATAGTCAGGATTTCGGCTTGAAAATCTGAAACTTGGGGAGATTCTGGCGTCCGATGCCCGTTGTGGCAGCAACAGGACCGCGGCAGCGGTAGCCCTACCGCTGTAGCAGCCAAGTATGATTGGGTAAGACCGCTGAAGCAGTTAGGAGACCATCGAAGCAGCACTGCTCAAGTGGTAGAGTGGGCAGAGAAGTGGTGACGGGCAGTTAAAATTCATTAAATGAGTGTTAAAACCCCTAAGTTCTTCATACATTACCATTCCAAAAATAGAGATTTTTGGAGCACTTCAAGGTATTTCTTGGGGGGAAATCATTGTGATAAATCCTTCCATCTTCATTTCTATTCCATATTACGTTATTTACCTTAGGAATCCATTAATCGTGCTAGTTTAGTTAAGAGATTGAGAATTAAAAGAGTGTTCAACGTGTTCTTCATTCTAGGTTATTAAATCTTGATTTATTGATTGGGTTAGCTTCATTAAGCATGGAATTGATGATCAGAATCTATTATTACATGATTCCTTCCTAATTTGTGGCTAATTTATGGAATTGGAAGTTAGGGTTTATGCCCAAATGGGGATTTTGCCTAGAACCCAAATTTAAGTAATTTGTTACTTCTCCTAGCTTATTATTGATGAGAATTGATCACCTAGAACATTAATTTCATCTTGAGACCTATAGAATCCTTGTTCCATCTTTCTAGTTCATAAACCCCATTCTATAAGTTGGGATTTGGGTCTTGAATAGATGTAAGGTTTGAATGTTGTTCTTCTTGATTTTAATTTTATGATTCGAATATGTTTAGACTCCCATTATCTCGAGGGTCAAAGGAAGGGGAAGACTAAGGTTTGATTTTGGAGACTTTGTTGTTCGGCTCTCCAGGTAGGTTACGGTTTACCTTATGGTGAGACTTCGATTAGTGAAGCGTATGTTTAGATGATACTGCAGAGAATGCACGTAAACCTTCGGGTACGAAGTTGGGATGGATATTTTCTTAGGTTGGGCCTTGTTGTATTATTTGAGGCCTAGCCACCCCATTGTGTTATTGACTTATCTGATCTATTTACTGATTGTCTTGTTTCGACGTTGAGACATTGGGTATATGTGACTAGTGATATATCATGACTATGATATTTCGGTATTTTACTTCATTAATATTGAGACGAGATTGTGATTTCATTATGGCTTATTGTGTAGCCTTATTATTGATATTACTTCTGTGCCTTGTGTGGTATTGTTTGGGATTGAATTGGTTGTTGATATTACCTTGCATGATTTTCATAATACATTGATATTGCATGGTTATGGTACTGATGATACTTGAGAGAGTGTAGCCTCCGAGGTCTCTGTTGGAAAGCATAAAAGAAAGATGAGAGTCCATGATCCGAGGTCATTTACCGGAGCGGAATGAGTGTATGTTGCTCGAGGTTTCTTGCCAAGAATAAATGAGTGTACGATGCTCGAGGTTTCTTGCCAGGATCAAGAGAGTGGTCGTGATCCGAGGTCATTTTTCGGAGCGAGTGGCACATAGACTTCGCAGGTCCCCTATTGGTTATGCTGCCGAGATGTGACGTTCCATTATAGGAGTACATGTGTACGGTGTGTATGCATTGCATTCATCCCATATACATTATTTACATTTTACCTTTTGGTTTCTTGTGATACGATTGTGATATACTGGTTCTGAATGATTATACTGAGACTTGGCACAGTTGGGTTTAGATGCTATAACCTAGCTGATGACTCGTTTGTGATTTGATTGTAATGTATTGGTTCGGGTTGGTTATACTAAGACTTGGCACAGTTGGGTTCAGATGCTATAACATTGATGATGACTTGTACCGTGGATATGGATTCATGTTGACTTGTATATTGTAGGTTTACGTGTTTATCTTGATTTGTTGTCTTTATATACGTTAGCTAGTCTTAGTCGGCCTATGATACCTACCAGTACTTGTTTTTTGTACTGACCTGCACTTGATGCATTCTTTTATGAATGTAGAGTATCAGGTGGGATTGACTTCTACTCCTCGTGGCTGATATTCGAGGATTGCTGATTTGAGTCTTTCAAGGTGAGCATGAGGACGTCCGCTGCCCGAAGACTCTTCTTTTTATTATGTCTTTATTTCCACTCTGAGATATGATTTTAGACTATTGATGTATTATTATGATTTAGACTTGTGGCATATAGTTAGATGCTCTTGTATGACCCGACCAGATTCTGGGGTGGATTTTATTTACTTCCATACTTATTTATATTATGTTGTGAGACTTACGTTATTTTACCTTCTCCCGCTATTTTCTATATATTGTGAATGTTGGGTTAAGGGTTCTCCTACCGAGGTGGGAAAGGTAGGTATTACACCTTGGAAATTTCATGTTGTCATGTAGTGAGTGAACTACTGCGAGTTTAAGGATAACAGGAAGTTCTTAAGACTATAAGATGGAAAATTATTGGTCTTAGAATGCGTACGTTAATGATCTTGAAGTTATATGAATTGGTGGAATAAGGATTGATAAGGATAAGTGGAGTGTAAGTGAGGTTTAGGAAATATTTCGTAAATTATTGTGTTAAGGATTGTTTGGTAAGGTCTTGAGGACGAGTTATAGGGATGTTTAGATCATTAATGAAGTATTAAGCAAGTGTTAAAAAGGTTGTATAAGGATGTGAGATCAAACGAAACGATGAGAACAACTTCGGAAAAACTGTGAGTTACACGACCATGTTATACGGCCCGTGGAATGTTAAACGGACCGTATATTGGTCCGTATAACCCAACAGCAATGAAGTGTTCCATGGTGGTGAACCACGACCACTTGTACGGACCGTGCAATGTTCCACGGACCGTACAAGTGTCCGTGGAAGTCCCGACGGGCTGAATAAGTTCACTTATATAAATGTGATCCCACTTCATTAATTTCATTTCCTACACACTTCTTCATCTCTCTCAAGACATCTAGAAGGTTCCACATACTTCATCTACAAGAATACAAAGGAAAACAAAGATCAATATCAAGAATTCAAGTGGGTCAAGTGCATAAAGCTTACTAGGGTCCATCTAAGTCAAGAATTCTCTTGGGAGTGAAGTTAGGGTTTTGGTGCAAGAAGAGAAGTTCCACTCAAGGGTTGTTCATCCATCATCTAAGGTGAGTTTTATAATCATTATTAGTTGTTTAAGGTGTTGAAAGTTAAGAACACATGGATTGTAGAAAGATATAGAAAGTGGGTTATAAATGTGGGAATAGTGACATATGTTGGGTGAAGGGTTGGATTGAATTATGGATATTGGTATCTTGTGATTGTAAATATATTGTGTATGACACTTAGACCATGGAATAATTATTATATATGAGAAAACGCAATAGCGAACTACAATAAAAATTTTGGAGAAATTGAAGAGGAATTGTGAAATGCGGATAATGTAGATGAATGATGATTGTGGTCTATTATATTGTGAATGTTGTTATGAATGTTTTAGAGTTGATATAGAATATGGGAAAAGTTGTATAAACAAAAGAAATGCTGCCCAATTTTCCTTAGCATTAGTAAGCACGTTTAAGTAATCGATTAGCTAATGTTCATGCGACTTCTCTTGAAGGTAGAAACGTGGGCATTGAAGGAGAACAAACATGCGATAGATTAGTTAAACGAAAAAGGTATGTGAGGCTAGTCCTTTATTTCTATGGCATGAATCCGATGGTATGATTCTCCTTCTTCTCCATCAATTCTCCATATCTCGGAAAACTAATAGCCTATGTCCATGAATAGCCATATGAGATGAGAGATATATTATGAGTTCAATAATGATGATGATGAGTTAAGTATAAAGATTCTAGTGTTTATGACCTGATATTCCTATAACGCTAATGATGTATACACTCACCTTATACATTGTTCCCTTCAAGGTCAGGCAGAATACCATAAAGTTATAGATGTTCCATAATTGAATCGGGGGTTCACGACTTTATGTCACCTCGATAAAGTATAGCTATCTTTGAGTTATTATACATGCATTATGATGAGTATATGTAATGATATTACACCGTGCCCATATGGCACGGGCAGACACACCACTGCAGTGGGCAGCTTATACCCCGGACGCGGGAGGCCTGGACGCAAGTTAATTATTATCACACTGTGCCTACATTGACGGGCAGCCTATACACTTATACATTTATGCATACATGATATGATGATGATTATGAAGTAAGCCAGCATGCATTATTTCTTTTATAGTTGACAGTCAGTTACAGATTTCTCCTTATTTGATGCTTCCTTTATCTCATTGACGTATTGTTATTACTTATGCCTCTCACACTCAGTACAATGTTCGTACTGCTGTCCGTCTTCATTGGATGCTGCGTTCATGCCCACATGTAGACAGGGAGATGGTCTTGATCCAGACTCGTAAGAGCTAGTAGCTGATTTGAGAGCACTTCATTATTCCGGAGGTGCCGCGATTATTCTTTTGTGTATGTATGTATATTTTGGGCACGACGGCGTCCTGTCCCGTCCCTATGTCTAGTACTCTAGTAGAGGCTCATAGATACGTAGTGTGGGTTATATGGTATCACGAGGTTACTGTTGTATATATATATATATATATATATATATATATATATATATATATATATATATATATATATATATATATATATATATATATATATCTGTATATATATGTTTATATATTTATTTTGATAGCCGAAAGGCTTATGTCTATAAAAGTATCTATGTTCTCAAATGAAAAATGGTTTTTCCTATGTTTATGAGCATATGAATATTAAAGAAGTGTAACATGAGTATGATGAAGAGTAGAACGAGTGGTGCTCCGTGGTTAGCCACGGGTACCCGTCACGGCCCCTAGGCGGGTCGTGACAAAAGTGGTATCAGAGCAGTTCAGTCCAAGGAAGTGTCTACGAGCCGTGTCTAGTAGAGTCTTGTTTATGGTGTGTTGCGCGCCACACTAATAAACATGTGGCTAAAGGGCATTTAGGAAAAATAACCATATTTCATCTTAAGAGATCGTGCGATAGAGTTGTGTTATAAGATTTCCCCCTCTTAATAGTGTGTTATGATTTCAGAATTGCCGCCAAAGGGAAAAGCTACAGCCGCCCAGAAGGGCAAGACTACGACGAAAAGGCGGGTAGAAAGAGAGCCGCCGATGAATGTAGAAGAGGGCGAGTCACATAATGAGGCTACATCTAGTACTTCCTCCACCCCGTCCAATGTCGAAAAACAAGGAGGAGTTTCGGCTCCTGTTCCTCCACCGGTTGCTTCGGGTCAACAAGTGACCGAGGCCATTTATCTATTGACACAGTTAGTTGTCGCCCAAGCACAGCGGCAGAATACGGGTCCGAGTGATAGGGCAACTAGTACCAGAGCCCGTGATTTCATGAGTTTGAACCCTCCGGAGTTTTTCGGGTCAAAGCCGGATGAAGACCCGCAAGGTTTTATTGATCAAATGCTGAGAACATTGAGGATTATCCATGCCTCCGAGACTGAATCGGTGGAGTTGGCATCTTATAGACTCCGGGATGTGGCGGTATTGTGGTACAACAATTGGCTAGCATTAGGAAAAGAAAATGCGTCTCCTCCCGTGTGGCAAGAATTTGTAGATGCTTTTATCCGTCACTATTTGCCACCCGAGGTCCGCTGAGCTAGAGCGGATAGGTTCTTAAATTTGAAGCAAGGAAATATGAGCGCTCAGGAATACAACCTTCAATTTAACTCATTTGCTAGATATGCCTCGACCATGGTGGCCAATACGGGAGACAGGGTACATAGGTTTGTGAGTGGCTTGGGGCCACATTTGCTCAAGGATTGTTTGACGGCTTCGTTGCAAGGTGGGATGGATATTTCCCGAATACAAGCCCATGCCCAGAACTTAGAGGGACGACAGAAACAACAAAGGGGTGATCGTGATATTGATAAGAGGAAAAGCAAGAGGGCCAGATCTATAGGGGCAGGCAGTGATTATAGAGGAGGATCAAGGCAGACACATTCAAGATACTCAGGACAGTCAGTGACTAGTGCACCTCCTCGAATTACGGGTAGGATATTTTATCGCTCCATTCGTTCAGGACCGAGTCAGAGTTCGAGGGCCCCAGATTCTCAGTTTGGGGGAGATTATAGCCAGAGGAGACCCCTAGTACCGCAGTGCAGCCAGTGCGGTAGGTTACATTCCGGATGGTGTAGCAAGGGTTCGGATGCTTGCTATGGTTGCAGTCGGGTTGGGCATATGATGCAAGATTTCCCGTCGATGAGTGGTAGAGTTGGAGTTTAGCCCACAAGATCAGTGGCTGGTTCATCTTCAGTGCGCTCGGTAGGTCAGACTCCCCAGATGTCAGCAGGTCGAGGTAGAGGCAGAGGGGGAGCTTCTACTTCAGGTGCCACTCAGCCCCGAGTGTATGCTATAGCCGGACGACAAGATCTTGAGTCCTCCCCGGATGTGGTTATAGGTACATTATCCATATTTTCTCATGATGTAGATGCATTGATCGATCTGGGTTCTACACTCTCTTATATTACTCCGTATGTTGCTGGTGGTATTGGGGCGAAACTCGAGCCAATTAAACCTTTTGAAGTATCTACTCCGGTTGGTGATCCCGTGATAGCTAGACAAGTGTATAAAAATTTTGTACTTGTGATATGCAATTGCCAAACCAAAGCTGATTTAATGGAGCTGGAAATGCTAGATTTCGCTGTGATTATGGTTATGGATTGGTTGGCTTCATGTTATGCTAATGTTTATTGCCGAATGAAAGTAGTTCGATTTCAGTTTCCGGGAGCACCCGTGCTGGAATGGAAGGGAAATACAGCCTCTCCAAAAGGTAGGTTTATTTCCTACATTAAAGCAAGGAAGATGATAGCTAAGGGCTATATTTATCATCTAGTCCAAGTTCACGCTATCACAGCAGAGTCGCTAACGTTCCAATCTGTTCCGGTAGTGAATGAATTTCCGGATGTATTTCCAGATGAACTTCCAGGTCTTCCGCCAGAAAGACAGATTGATTTCGCCATTGATGTGTTGCCGGACACCAAACCTATTTCTATTATTCCGTATCGAATGGCTCAGGCAGAATTGAAAGAGCTAAAGGCACAGTTGAAGGATTTGCTTGAAAAGGAGTTTATTAGACCAGTGCATCATCGTGGGGAGCACCAATCTTGTTCGTGAGAAAGAAAGACGGTTCCCTACGAATGTGCATCGATTATAGGCAATTGAACAAGGTGACAATAAAGAACAAGTATCCTCTTCCAAGGATTGTTGATTTGTTTGATCAACTACAGGGTGCCATGTGGTTTTCTAAAATAGACTTGAGGTCGGGCCATCATCAAGCGATAGTTAGAGAAGAAGATATTCCCAAAACAGCCTTCAGAACGAGATATGGCCATTATGAATTCCGAGTGATGTCGTTTGGGTTGACTAATGCTCCGGCAGTGTTGATGAATAATCTATTCAGGCCACTCTAGGATTTATTCCTGATAGTATTCATTGATGATATTCTGGTATACTCTCGCACAAAATCAGAACATGCAGATCATTTACATGTTGTTCTTGGAATTCTTCGAGCCCGAGAGTTATATGCAAAATTTTCAAAGTGCGAGTTTTGGCTGAATTCTGTAACATTTCTTGGACATGTTATTTCAGATGATGGCATTCGAGTCGACGCTCATAAAATTGAAGCTGTGAATACTTGGCCAAGGCCTACAACACCTACAGAAGTTCGTAGTTTTCTGGGATTGGCAGGGTACAATAGAAAGTTCGTTGACGGGTTTTCCTCTATTTCAGTCCCATTGACAAAGCTAACCCAGAAATCAGCTAAATTTCAGTGGAATGATGCTTGTGAACGCAACTTCCAAGAGTTGAAGAACAGATTAACCTCTGCTCCAATCTTAACACTTCCAGAAGGGCCAGAAGGCTATCTTGTGTGCTATGATGCTTCCGGCATTGGGTTAGGGTGCGTGTTAACGCAGGACGGTAGAGTCATTGCTTATTTTTCGAGACAGCTACGAAAACATGAAAAGAACTTTCCAACTCACGATCTCAAATTGGGTGCAGTCATTCATGCATTAAAAATGTGGATACATTACTTGTATGGAGTGGATGTCGATATTTATACAGATCACAAGAGTCTTCAGTACATTTACAAACAGAAGGAGTTGAATCTGCAATGGAGGTGGTGGTTAGAATTATTGAAAGATTATGATGTAAGCATTCTATACCACCCCGGAAAGGCAAATGTAGTAGCTGATGCGCTTAGCCGCCGATCAATGGGTAGCCTAAGTGAAGTTCCTTCGGAGAAGAAAGAGATGGTTCATGAGCTCCACCAATTAGCTAATCTTGGAGTGCGTATAATTGATTCGGGTAGTGGATGGATTAGTATTAATGATCCCACAGTTTCATCCCTGAATATAGAAGTGAAGGAGCGTCATTATGAAGATCCTCATTTGTGCCATTACAGAGACACATCTCATGGAAAAGAGAATTCCCTATTTAAAGTTTCTATAGAGGGAATTCTTAGATACCGAGGCAGGCTGTGTGTTCCGAATGTTGCAGAACTACGTCGTAGAAATCTAAAAGAAGCCCGTTATTCTCGGTATTCTATTCACCCAGGAGCAACAAAGATGTATCATGATCTCAAGTTGATATATTAGTGGGATGGCATGAAGAGGGACATAGCAGAATTTGTAGCTCAGTGTACAAATTGCCAACAAGTGAAGATCGAACATCAGAAACCAGGAGGATTATTGCAAGCAATGGAAATCCCTACTTGGAAATGGGAAGCTATCAACATGGATTTCATTATGGTACTACCTCGTTCTCGACACAAGTATGATTCTATTTGTGTGATTGTGGACAGATTAACAAAAGCATCTCATTTTCTTCTAGTCAGAACCACATACTCAGCGAAAGACTATGCAAGGTTATATCCCAAAGAAATTGTGCGGATCCATAGTATTCCAATATCTATTATTACAGATAGAGGAGCGCAATTTACAGCCAAGTTCTGGAAATCTTTCCAAGAAGGTCTAGGTACCCAAGTGAAGCTTAGCACGACATTTCATCCGCAGACCGATGGACAAGACGAACGTACTATTCAGACCTTGGAAGCTATGATACGGGCATGCATATTAGATTTCGGTGGTAGTTGGGATGATCACCTACCCCTGATTGAGTTCGCATATAACAATAGCTACCATTCCAGTACCCGAATAGCTCCGTACGAAGCTTTATATGGAAGGAAGTGTAGATCCCCAATTGGATGGTTTGAAACAGGAGAAGTACAACTGATAGGCCCTGAATTAATTCAGCAAGCGATAGAAAAAGTTAAGGTGATACGAGATCGATTGTTGACACCCCAAAGTCGCCAAAAATGTTATGCGGACAACTATCGGCGAGACTTGGATTTTCAGGTTGATGATTGGGTATTTTTGAAGGTATTGCCAATGAAAGGAGTGATGAGATTTGGCAAAAAAGGTAAGTTATTTCCACGATATATTGGACCTTATAAAATTATTCGCAAGATGGGTCATGTAGCCTACGAATTGGACTTGCCTTCAGAACTTGAATTAGTTCATCAAGTCTTTCATGTCTAGATGCTCTGCAAGTGTGTTGGGGATCCTACGAGGATCGTTCCGATTGATGATGTCCAAGTGACAGAAAAGCTAGCATATGAAGAAGTGCCTATTGCCATCTTAGACAGGCAAGTACGAAGACTTCGAAATAAGGAAGTAGCTTCAGTCAAAGTCTTCTGGCGAAATAAAAACCGAGAAGAAATGACTTCAGAAGCGGTAAATAAAATGAAATCCATATACCTGCACTTATTTCAGCCTCCAGAAGAGATCCACGATGAAACACCAAGATCATGAGGTATGTACGCTTTCTTTTCATGCATATGGGTCGTGTGTGACCAATTTGTATTACTATTGTGTTGTGGTCCTATGAGGAAATGATATTATGGGTTGTTGTGACACGAGGGTAGTACCATATTACAGGAGAAACTCTGGCGAACTTTTCGTAGAATTCCCGAGTGCTTAACATTCGAGGACAAATGTTCAAAAAGGGGGGAAGAGTGTTACACCTTGTAAATTTCATGTCGTCGTGTAGTGAGTGAACTAATGCGAGCTTAAGGATAACAGGAAGTTCTTAAGACTATAAGACAGAAAATTAGTGGTCTTAGAATGCGTACGTTAAAGATCTTGAAGTTATATGAATTTGTGGAATAAGGATTGATAAGGATAAGTGGAGTATAAGTAAGGTTTAGGAAAGATTCCGTAAATTATTGTGTTAAGGATTGTTTGGTAAGGTCTTGAGGACGAGTTACAGGGATGCTCAGATCATTAATGAAGTATTAAACAAGTGTTAAGAAGGTTGTATAAGGATGGGAGATCAAACGAAACGACGAGAACAACTTCGGAAAAATTGTGAGTTACACGACCATGTTATACGGCCCGTGGAATGTTATACGGACCGTATATTGGTCCGTATAACCCAACAGCAATGAAGTGTTCCATGGTGGTGAACCAAGACCACTTGTACGGACCGTGCAATGTTCCACGGACCGTACAAGTGTCCGTGGAAGTCCTGATGGGATGAATAAGTTCACTTTTATAAATGTGATCCCACTTCATTAATTTCATTTCCCACAAACTTCTTCATTTCTCTCAAGACCTCTAGAAGGTTCCACACACTTCATCTACAAGAATACAAAGGAAAACAAAGATCAATATCAAGAATTCAAGTGGGTCAAGTGCATAAAGCTTACTAGGGTCCATGTAAGTCAAGAATTCTCTTGGGAGTGAAGTTAGGGTTTTGGTGCAAGAAGAGAAGTTCCACTCAAGGGTTGTTCATCCATCATCTAAGGTGAGTTTTATGATCATTATTGGTTGTTTAAGGTGTTGAAAGTTAAGAACACATGGATTGTAGAAAGATATAGAAAGTGGGTTATAAATGTGGGAATAGTGACATATGTTGGGTGAAGGGTTGGATTGAATTATGGATATTGGTATCTTGTGATTGTAAATATAGTGTGAATGACACTTAGACCATGGAATAAGTATTATATATGAGAAAACACAACAGCGAATTATAATAAAAATTTTGGAGAAATTGAAGAGGAATTGTGAAATGCGGATAATATAGATGAATGATGATTGTGGTCTATTATATTGTGAATGTTGTTACGAATGTTTGAGAGTTGATATAGAATATGGGAAAAGTTGTATAAACAAAAGAAATGCTGCCCAATTTTCCTTAGCTTTAGTAAGCACGTTTAAGTAATCGATTAGCTAATATTCATGCGACTTCTCTCGAAGGTAGAAACGTGGGCATTGAAGGAGAACAAGCAAGTGATAGATTAGTTCAACGAAAAAGGTATGTGTGGCTAGTCCTTTCTTTCTATGGCAAGAATCCGATGGTATGATTTTCCTTCTTCTCCATCAATCCTCTATATCTTGGAGAACTAATAGCCTACGTCCATGAATAACCATATGAGATGAGAGATATATTATGAGTTCAATAATGATGATGATGAGTTAAGTATAAAGATTCTAGTGTTTATGACATGATGTTCCTATAACGCTAATGATGTATACACTCACCTTATACATTGTTCCCTTCAAGGTGAGGCAGAATACAATAAAGTTAATGATGTTATATATTGTATAAACTCACCTTATACATTGTTCCCTTCAAGGTAAGGCAGAGTACCATAAAGTTAATGATGTCATTTGTTGTACACACTCACCTTATATACTATTTCTTTCAAGGTGAGGCAGAATACTTATAGATGTTCCACAATGGAATCGGGGGTTCTCGACCATATGTCACCTCGATAAAGTATAGCTCTCTTTGAGTTATTATACATGCATTATGATGAGTATATGTAATGATATTACACCGTGCCTATATGGTATGGGCAGACACACCACTGCAGTGGGCAGCTTATACCCCGGACGCGGGAGGCCTGAACGCAGGTTAATTATTATCAAACCGTGCCTACATGGACGGGCAACTTATACACTGATACATTTATGGATACATTATATGATGATGATTATGAAGTAAGCCAGCATGTATTATTTCTTTTATGGTTGACAGTCAGTTACAGATTGCTCCTTATTTGATGCTTCCTTTATCTCATTGACGTACTGTTATTACTTATGCCTCTCATACTCAGTACAATGTTCGTACTAACGTCCGTCTTCGTTGGACGCTGTGTTCATGCCCACAGGTAGACAGGGAGCTAGTCTTGATCCAGACTTGTAGGAGCTAGTAGCTGATTTGAGAGCACTCCATTGTTCCGGAGGTGCCTCAATTAGTCTTTTGTGTATGTATGTATATTTTGGGTACGACAGGGTCCTGTCCCGTCCCTTTGTCTAGCACTCTTGTAGAGGCTCGTAGATACGCAGAGTGGGTTATATGGTCTCATGAGGTTACTGTTGTACATATATATATATATATATATATATATATATATATATATATATTTATTTATTTATTTATTTTGATAGCCAAAAGGCTTATGTCTATAAAACTATCTATGTTCTCAAATGAAAAAATGAATTTTCCTATGATTATGAGCATATGAATATTAAAGAAGTGTAATATGAGTATGATGAAGTGTAGAACGAGTGGTGTTCAGTGGTTAGCCACGGGTACCCGTCATGGCCCCTAGGCGGGTCGTGACAGTAGGTTCCCCCATGACATAGTGAAATTGGATCGTGACAAGTTGGTATCAGAGCCGTAGGTTACCCGATCTATAATACAAGAGCGTGTCTAGTAGAGTCTCGTGGATCGGTATTATGAGCTCCGTACTTATCTACGAGAGGCTATAGGACATTTAGGAAACATTACTTTCTTTCATTCTCTCATGCTACTTTATTATAATTGTTATCTGGAACAATCAAAATGATATCTGATTCTTATCTCTTCTCTCATAGATTGGTAGTACTCGAGCCACGATAGCCTGAGTTTAGGTTCTGGAGCCCACAGCCACGGCTAGCACCAGGGGATGAGCGAGCTAGAGGCCGTCAAACTTTACCCGCTAGGGACAGGGCTCCTGCAGTAGGGCAGCGGCCTGTGAGATCTCTGTCTCCAAAGCCGAAGGTTCAGCAGGTTTAAGACCAGTCCATTGGGGATGATGTGTCTACAACACGGGCACACCCTGAGGCCACATCAGAGCAGATGTGTAGGATACAATAGCTCGTGTTCTACTCAATTTAGATGCCCAGTAGGTTGCCGCTGGTGTTATTACTCCGGGTGGAGGATCACAGACTAAAGGTGGGGCGCACGACACTGAGCATAGGCAGACCCGTGCAACACATCCTGTTGCAGCCAAAGCTCTATGGATGGATGTAATGCCGGCCCTGGGAGATGACCTTAGACCCATAGTAGGACCTGTTATGACCTTGACCGATCAAGAGCTCGTAGGGAGATTCAGGAAGATGGAGCTGCCGAGATTTACTGGTACTTCTGGAGAGGATGCGTATGAGTTTATATTGGACATGCATGAGTTGTTGCATAGGATGGGGATTGTTGAGACCCAAGGGGTCGATTATATGTCATACTAGTTTCGCAGAGACGCGAAGACCTGGTGGAGGTACTTCATTTCTTGTAGACCAGAGGGTTCTCCTCTACTTACTTGGACATAGTTTTATTGGGCCTTCCTTGAGAAGTATGTGCCCCGGGCCTTGAGAGAGGCACGTAGAGACGAGTTCCTCCACTTACAGCAGAGAGGATTGTCTGTTGATGCTTATGTGACTCACTATTAGTATTTGGCCCGTTATTCAGTACCCCTGATTCCTACAGAGCCCGATTGGATTGGATGATTTATTGATGGGCTCTCTACTACTCTTCAAACCCCATGCCTTCAGCTTGAGGCCGTGGGTGCTTCCTTAGTGGAGGCAGCTAAAACTCACACATTTATAGGGTTTAGTAAGAAGAGGCAGAGACAGTTTGGGGGTTATAGTGGTTCCATCTCGAGGGGCGCCAGACAGTATTCTAGGCTGTACCAGTCGTATTTCAGCCACCCTGTGCAGTCAGCATTGCGGGCTTCTTCTAGTGGGTCATCAAGGCAGAGAGCTTCTGAGGGCTCATATTCTCGACCAGCATATAGAGTTGTACTCACTGGGTCTTCACTTTCGGTTCAACAGACTCCGCCTCCTAAGGCTTATTTTACGTATGGAGTACTTGGTCATTTTTCTTGAGATTTTGTACTACCCAGGCAGGGTTATCAGCCCAAGAGGACTATGGTGGCTTCGGGTAGCCGAGTTAGTGCTTCTTGAAAAGGCGATGCTCTGTCATGCCACGGTGGTCTATAGATTTCTAGAGGTGCCTCCCAGGCCGGTAGTGGTGGGTCCTAGAGTTCAAATGGTTGATCACAGTCTCATCGTGGTGGGGCCCAGTGTTACTCATTTCCTAGTAGACTCAAGGCGGAGGTCTCAGATGTGATCATTTCAGGTATCGTTTATGTCTGACATAGAGCAGCATTTTTATTATTTGATCCTGGATCCACTTATTCATATTTGTCTGCATATCATGCTATTGGTTGGGACTCGACTTGGGATAGCATAGCAGTACCTATTCATGTGTCTACTCCAGTCGGAGAATCTATTGTGGTTGATTGAGTCAATCGATTGTGCTTTGTTACTTTTATGGGTTATGACGCGTGGGTAGACTTGATGATACTTGATATGGTGGATTTTGATATTATTTTAGGCATGACCTGGCTTTCTCTGCATTCTGATCATTTTAGCTATGTCGTGCATTCCTAGACTTGAGTGGAGGGGTACTTCTAGGCCCCCTCCAAAGAAGATTATTTCCTTTTCTTCAGGTGAAGAAATTAGTCAACAAAGGGTGTTTAACTTATCTGGCTCATGTGCGTTACACTACTGTTGCATCTCTACCCGTTGAGTTCACTCCTATTATGAGCGAGTTCGTGGAGGTATTCCCATCCGATCTGCTCGGTATGCCACTCGATCGCGATATTGACTTTTGTATTGAGTTGGATCCGGGCACCTGCCCTATTTTTATTCTACCATATCGGATGGCACCCGCCTAGTTGAGAGAGCTTAAGGAGCAGTACTTAGCAAGGGGTTGATTAGACCGAGTTTCTCCCTTTGGGGTGCTCATATGTTGTTTGTGAAGAAGAAAGATGGATCTATGAGGATGTGCATCAATTATCGCTAGTTGAACAAGGTTACTATTCAGAACAAGTATTCTATGCCTCGTATTAATGATTTATTTGACCAGCTTCAAGGACTTTCAGTGTTCTCGAAGATTGACTTGTGTTCAGGCTACTATCAGCTGAAGATTAAGGCTGAGGATATTCTGAAGACAACTTTTCCAATGAGATATGGGCATTATGAGTTTCTGGAGATGTCATTTGGGCTTACCAATGCCCTGGCTACATTCATGACTTTGATGAATGGCATCTTTAGGACATTTCTTGACTCCTTTGTGATTGTGCTTGTTGATGATATCTTGGTGTATTCCAAGAGTAAAGAGGAAAATGAGAGCCATTTTCTCACTGTACTTGGGTTGTTGAAGAAGAATAGTTTGTTTGCCAAGTTTTTGAAGTGCGAGTTTTGGTTGGAGTCTGTGGCGTTCTTGGTCCATGTTGTGTCTAAGGATGGGATCATAGTTGATCCTCAGAAGATTGAGGCTATGAGGGATTGGGCGAGGCCCACTACTGTGACTCAGATCCGTAATTTCGTGGGGTTGGCTAATTACTACTGCAGATTTGTGAAGGGTTTCACTTTTATTACCTCTTCATATACCAGATTGACTTAGAAGAATGTTCCCTTTTAGTGGTCCGATTATTGTGAGGAGAGCTTTCAAAAGCCCAAGAACCCTTTGACTTCAGCTCCGATTCTAGCATTACCTGTGGAGGGAAAGGATTTCTTAGTTTATTGTGATGCATCCTGTGTTAGTTTGGGTGTTGTTTTGATGCAAGAGGGTAGAGTTATAGCCTATGTTTCCAGTCAGTTGAAGATCCATAAAGAGGAATTACCCTAACCATAATTTGAAGTTATTAGTTGTGGTCTTCACTTTGAAGATCTAGAGGCATTACTTGTATGGTGTGTCCAATTTGAGGTTTTCACTGATCACCATAGCCTTCAGTGCGTGTTCTCCCAGAGAGATTTAATTCTAGGCAGCGTCAATGGATGGAACTCCTGAAGGACTATGACATCCCTATTCTTTATCATCCAAGGAAAGCCAATGTTGTTGCTGATGCCTTGAGTTGCAAGGCCACGAGTATGGGGGGTTTAGCCCGTTTGACTGTTTTCAAGTGTCAGTTGTCCATTGAGGTTCAGAATCTAACCAACAGTTTCGTTCACCTTGATATTTCAGCTTCAGGTAGAGTTTTAGCTTGTGTGGAGGTGACATCGTCCTTGTTAGATCAGATCAGGACTCATTAGTTTGAGGACGCTCAGTTGAGCAAGATTCGAGATAGGGTTCTGGGAGGTGAGGCCAAAGAGGCCATGATTGATTCTAAGGGTCCTTTGAGAATTAAGGGACGTGTGTACATTCCTCGCATTGGTGACTTTGATTCATTTAATCTTGACTGAGGCCTATAGCTCTCGATATTCCATTCATCTAGGGGAAACTAAGATGCATCGTGACTTGAGGCAGCATCACTGGTGACGTCGTATGAAGAGGGATATAGTCGATTTTGTGGCTAACTATGCTAATTGTTAGCAAGTTAAGTATGAGCACCAGTGACCTGGTGGTGTACTTCAGAGGATGCCCATTCCCGAGTGAAAGTGGGAGAGGATTGCCATGTATCTTGTTATGGGTCTTTCAAAGACCCTGGGTAAGTTTTATTCGATTTGGGTGATAGTTGATTGGTTGACTAAGTCCGCTCATTTCATTCCAGTTGAGGTTACTTATTCTGCGGAGAAGTTAGCCAAGTTGCACATTTGTGACATTATGAGATTATATGGGTTTCCCATTCTATCATATCTGATCGGGGTACTATCTTCACTTTCCATTTCTGGAGAGCTTTTCATGATGAGTTGGGTACCCGAGTTGATCTTAGTACAACCTTCCACCCCCAGACGATGGGCAGTCTGAGTGGACCATCTAGGTGCTTGAGGATATGTTATGGGCTTGTGTTATAGACTTTGGTGGTAATTGGGATCAGTAATTGCCATTGGCAGAGTTTGCATACAACAGTTATCACTCGATTATTGACATGGCGCTTTTTGAGGCTTTGTATGGTAGGAGATGTAGATCTCCAGCTAGTTGGTTTGATGCATTTGAGGTTCGACCTTGGCGTACGGATCTTTTGAGAGAGTCTCTTGAGAAGGTGAGGGTCATTCAGGCTAAGCTTTTGGTAGCTCAGAGTCGACAGAATATGTATGTAGACTGGAAGGTCTGAGTTTTATAGTTCATCGTTGGCGATCAGGTTCTAATGAAGATTTCACCCATAAAGGGTGTTATGAGGCTTGAGAAGAGAGGTAAGTTGAGTCCGAGGTATATTGGGCCATTTGAGATCCTTGATCGCTTAGGCGATGATGCTTATGAGTTGGCCTTGCCACAAGGCTTGGCAAGCATCCATCCAAGTTTCCATGTGTCTATACTAAATAAGGATTATGCCGATGGTACTTATATTGTTCGTTGGGACTCAGTATTGCATGATGAGAATTTAACTTACAAGTAGGAACCTATTGCAATTTTGGATAGGCGGGTTCGAAAGTTGTGGTCTAAGGAGATAGCTTCTGTGAAGGAGCAATGGAAGCATCGTCCTATTGAGGAGGCCACTTGGGAGACTAAGTCCGACATGCGTAGCCGATATCCTCAGTTGTTTGCCGATTCAGGTACTTCTGCGTTCTTTTCCCTTCATCGCTAGAGGATTAGCGACTGTTTAATTGGTATCTGATGTAACGACCCGTTTGGTCGTTATAGTATTTTCGGTGCTTTTGGCCCTTCCTCGAGCTTTTTTAGCTCTCATTTGACCCTAGGGGACCGTTGACATGCTTCCCGAGGTTGTTGGATATGATTTGGGTGACTTTTTGGGAAATATGCACTTAAAGCAAAAAAGAGTTGGCACAAAGTTGACTTTTGGGTAAACTGACCTTTTTCGGGAATTCGTCGATTCGGAGAGGTCTGGATGGTCTTTTGGAACTTGTGTTTATATTTTATTCGGTTCCCAATGCACTTGGGTGCATTTTGGGACTTGGGTTGGGAAGTTGGCTTTGAGGTATCGAGGGTTGACTTGGTCAACGAGATCTCCGTTGGGAATTTCAAGGCCACGAGTGCGTTTGTAGCGAGTTTTTATGTATGTCTGCGTATATGGAATATGAGCAGATGGCCTATGGTGATAGTCGGGATTTCGGGTTGAGATTGTGAAAGTTGGGAGGGATTCTAATGTCTGGTTCCAGCTATGGCATCACCAGGACTGCGGTAGCGATAGCCCTGCCATTGTAGCGGCCAAACGTGAATTGGGAAGGACCATTGAAGCAGTGACGGGACGTTAAAATTCATTAAATGAGTGGTAAAAGCTCTAAGTTCTTCATTCATTACCATTTCGAAAATAGAGCTTTTAGGAGCATTTCTTGGGGGACAATCATTGTGGTAAGTCCTTCCATCTTCATTGCTATTCCATATTCCATTATTCACTTTAGGAATCCATTAATCATGCTAATTTCATTAAGATCTTGAGAATTATAAGAGGGTTCAATGGGTTCTTCATTCTAGGCTATTAAATCTTGATTTATTGATTGGGTTAGCTTCATTAAGCATGGAATTGATGATTAGAATCTATTATTGCATGATTTGTTCCTAATTAGTGGCTAATTTATGGAATTGAAAGTTAGGGTTTATATCCAAATTTGGGGGTTTTGCCTAGAACCCGAATTTAAGTGATTTGTTAGTTCTCCTAGCTTATTATTGGTGGGAATTAATCATTTAGAACATTAATTTCATCTTGAGACCTATAGATTCTTTATTCCATCTTTCTAGTTGATAAACCCATTCCATAGGTTTGGATTTGGGTCTTGAATAGAAGTAAGGTTCGAATGATGTTCTTTTTATTCTAATTTCATGATTCCGACATGTTTAGACTCCCATTATCTCGAGGTTCAAAGGAAGGGGAAGACTAAGGTTTGATATTGGAGACATTGTTGTTCGGCTCTTTAGGTAGGTTACGATTTACCTTATGGTGAGACTTCGATTAGCGAAGCGTATGTTTAGATAATATTGTCGGAGAATGCATGTAAACCTTCGGGTAGGAAGTTGGGTTGGATATTATCTTAGGTTCGGCCTGGTTGTATGATTTGGCGGCTAGCCACCCGTTGTGTTGTTGACTTATCTGATGTATGTACTTATTGGCTTGTTGCCACGTTGAAACATTGGGTATCTTTGACTCGTGATATATCATGACTATGATATTGCGGTACTTTACATGATTGATATAGAGACGAGAATGTGATTTCATTGTGGCTTATTATGTAGCCTTATTATCGATATGACTTGTGTGCCCTGCGTGGTACTGTTTGGATTGAATTGGTTGTTAATATTACATTTTATCATGTTCATACTCATTTCCATGATACATTGATATTGTATGGTTATGGTACTAATATGATATGTGAGAGAGTGTTGCCTCTGGGGTCTATGCCGGAGAGCGTAAAAGTAAGAAGTGAGTCTGTGATCCGAGGTCATTTATCGGAGCGGAATGAGTGTATGTTTCCCAAGGTTTCTTGTTAGGAACGAATGAGTGTACGATGCTCGAGGTTTCTTGGTAGGATCGAGAGAGTGCTCGTGATCCAAGGTCATTTTTCAGGGGGAGTGGTACATAGACTTCGCATTGTATTGTATCTTTTAGTTTCCTGTGATATGTTGTGATTCGATATTGATAGACTGGTTCGGAATGATTATACTGCAACATGGCACATTTGGGTTTAGATGCTATGACCTAGATGATGACTCTTTGTGATTTGACTGTGATGTACAAGTTCGGATTTGTTATACTAAGACTTGGCACAGTTGGGTTTAGATACTATAACATAGGTGATGACTTGTACCATGGATATTGATTCGTGTTGCCTTGTACTTTGTTGGTTTACATGTTTATCTTGCTTTATTGTCTTTATTTGCGTTAGCTAGTCTCGGTCATCCTATGATACCTACCAGTACTTGTTGTTTGTACTAACCTGCACTTGCTGCATTCTTTTATGAATGCATAGTACTAGGTCGGATCGACTTCTACTCCTCGTGGTTGATATTCGAGAATTGCTGATTCGAGTCTTTCAGGGTGAGCATGAGGACGTTCGCTGCCCGAAGACTCTTCCTATTATTATGTCTTTATTTCCATTATGAGACATGATTTGAGTCTATTAATGTATTCAGACTTGTAGCATTTAGTTAGATGCTCTGGTATGACCAGACCAGATACTGGGTTAGATTTTATTTACTTCCATACTTATTTATATTATATTGTGAGACTTACGTTATTTTACCTTCTTCCGCTATTTTCTATATATTGTGAATGTTGGGTTAAGGATTTGCCTATCGAGGTGGGAAAGGTAGGTGCCCGCACGACTTAGCGAAATTGGGTCGTGACACATAGTCATGATATATCACTAATCACAAATACCCAATGTCTCAACATGGCAACAAGATAATAAGTAATAGATCAAGATAAGTCAACCACATAACGGGGTGGCTAGCCCCCAAATAATACAACAAGGTCCAACCTAAGACAATATCGTACCCAACTTCATACCCAAAGGTTTACATGCATTCTCCGACAATATCATCTAAGCATAAGTTTCGCTAATCGAAGTTTCACCATAAGGTAAATCGTAACATACCTGGAGAGCCGATCAGCGAAGTCTCCAACAATCAAACCTTAGTCTTTCCCTTCCTTTGAGCCTCGAGATAACGGAAGTCTAAACATATCCGAATCACGAAATTATAATCAAGAAGAAACATCATTCAAACCTTACTTCTATTCAAGACCCAAATCCCAACCTATGGAATGGGGTTTATGAACTAGAAAGCTGGAATAAGGAATCTATAGACCTCAACATGAAATGTTCTTGGTGATCAATTCCCATCAATTATAAGCTAGGAGCACTAACAAATCACTTAAATTCGGATTCTAGGCAAAACCCCCAAATTTGGGTATGAATCCTAACTTCCAATTCCATAAATTTCACACTAATTAGGAAGGAATCATGCAATAATAGATTCTAATTGTCAATTCCATGCTTAATGAAGCTAACCCAACCAATAAATCAAGATTTAATATCCTAGAATGAAGAACCCATTTAACCCTCTTTTAATCCTCAAGCTCTTAATGAAACTAGCATGATTAATGGATTCCTAAGGTGATTAATGGAATATGGAATAGCAATCAAGAAGGAAGGAGTTACCACAATGATTTTCGCCCAAGAAATGCCTTGAAATGCTCCTAATAGCTCTATTTTCGGAATGGTAATGAATGAAGGACTTAGGGCTTTTAACACTCATTTAATGATTCTAACTGCCCGTCAACCGATTTTGCAATCATGGGACCGCTATAACGGTCCCGCTTCAACGCTCAACCCACCGCTACAGCAGTGCTGCTATTGTTGTACTGGTGCCGCTATTGCGGTACACCAGAAACTAGAAAATAATTCAAGTTCACAAACTTATTCCAAAATTTGATTATCACTCGAGGTCATCTTCTCACATACCATATATGCCGATATATGTAAAAACATGCTACGAACGCACTCGTGGCCTCTGAATTCCTAACGGAGGTCTCGTTGACTGAGTCAACCCCCGATACCCAAAAACCAAGTTCCCAACCCAAGTCCCAAAATGCACCCGAGTGCATTGGGATCCAAACCGAATATACATACAAGTTCTAAATGACCATCCGAACCTCTAGAAATTGACGAATTCTCGAAAAGGGTCCGTTTACCCAAAAGTCAACTTTGACTCAACTCTTTTTCGCTTTAAGCCCAAATTTCTCACAAAGTCACCCAAATCATATCCAAAGACCTTGGGAAGTGTGTCAACGGTATCCTCAGGTCAAGTGTGAGCTAAATGAGCTCGGGAAAAGGTCAAAAGAAAAAAGGAATAACGACCAAACGGGTCGTTACATCTGATACCAATTAAACCATCGCTCATCCTCAAGCGACAAGGAAGAGAACGGAGAAAAAATACTTGAGTCCGCAATAATTGGATATCTAGAATGCATAACGGACTTCTCCTTATAGGAAAGATTCTCATCGAACAAAACTGAAACTAAAGGAATGATATCGGAACCATCAGAGTGGTACTTCTGAACACCTGACCCATTTGGTGAAAACTAACTTATAAAACACAGGATCAATACAACGGATAGTCTCAAACAGGCCAATAAACCTCGAGCTCACTTGCCCTCCTTCCCAAATCGCATGACACCCTACATGGGTGTAACTTTCAGAAGAACCTACTCACTCACTTTACCAGTCACAACTCCCTAAACTTAGCTCAAGCTCCAATTCTCATATCTCCGTATTCGAATTTCCCTCGCAAATGATCCTCAAATAAACGAAATGTTTTTGCTCAAATTCTTTGAGTTGATAAAACCGTAACTGTGAACCCGATCAATAGGCCCCACAAAAGCTTTCCCAAACCAACGCAATCCTTTGAAACATTATCACAATCATAGCCCATTCTGAACCGGGAAGATATTTGGATTTTAGCTAACCCTTCTTTCACACTTGCTAAAGCCATTTTTTCCACCGCGATTTCTTAGAAACACATGAACATACACACAACAAACCTGAAACCATGACTCACTCTCGCCAGAAAGAATCCTTGATCCATGTGAGCTCTACGCAATACCATCAAAACTGATCTTACCGATAACCAACTTGGCTAGTTTCAAGTCTTCTTAAACCTTCAAATCACAATAGAGGAATCATACCACTGGGTATCTCGCCGAGCAAAGTCAGTCGAAACCCAACTGATCGCTATAAAGACCTCTCGCACAACAGTTCCTCCTTCATTCTGTACTAAGCTCATTGTAAACCATTATTCTATCCAAGTAACTGTCCTTAGAAAATATCATCAAATCCACTAGGAAACCATGACAAAGCCCAATAAATCAATCATACCTCAAACCTGAGCCGAAACGCATCGAATCCTTAAATATCTTCCTGGAAATATAAACATAGACCATTAAGCTTAACATGAACAATGTTGACCCTAAATGAATGCACAACTCTCGAATACAACCAATAGTCATTTTGACTGACCCCGAATTTCCGAAACCAATCACAGTCCTATCGCACATCGGTGAAGGCCAATTCTAATTTTTTCCTCATGCATAACAAATCATGTCTATTACCTTTGACTCCACAAGTTTAGTCTTATCCAAGTTATCAACTTAGTACCAAATGTCTATACCTTATGAATTCAATCTTCATGTTTCTCAACCTTTACCCGATACGCAAATTCGATACAACCTTGAACTTTTCATCGCAAAACCTGAAGCCTTATATAATAATCATTTAACTATCGAACCTCTCATAGTATCCCCTCGATATGCCCATAAATTTTCCGAAGGTATCCAATCTTTCAACTACCGCCCTAAACCTCACGTACTTATTCCCATGTCCTTAATATCCAAAGTGCTGACCCAAGCTATCTTGTCAATATTACTTGCAGCATAATACATTACCATGAATATGGTCGCATCTCAAAAATAAAACTCTAGCCTTTCCATAATAGGGATTTCCACAATTCCTTTCCCTTAAACCACACTAACTCATCCACTGAAGAGTGTTACGAAATTTTTCAACTACGAATCACACAAGCCACTTCCATAAGCCTTAACATGTCGGTTACCTGAAACTTGTTTCCCACTAATTGCTGATCACAAATCCTCACGAGACCTCATCATATAGCTTGGTCCATTTCTGTACACTTCCTTCTTTAAGCTACTCAACAATCACGCCCTATCTGGAATATGCAAGAAAATTACACCACAATCCATACTGACCCAGAAATCCCCAAGATGTACCTTTTTCTTATCGATTAACAATCAACTATACCTTTTCTTGACTCTTCAATTCCTCAATTTCTATCAGTTCACATACACTGACTTCGTCTAACCATTACTCGAACCCACTCAGTAGTCTATCACATAACCATAAGTCTCGCACACTAGCTGAATCACACCTGGAGATAATAGTAGGCCATACACTCTATTCATTATAAGTTTCCCTTAACTCACTCAACAGTAAACTGAAAAATCTCTAAATCCAGCATATCTCGAAATCCCAAGTTCGGCATATCACATAACAGTCTTACTAATATCCTCATGTATCCCACTGAGGCGTCCTTTCCCGAATTTCTTTCTTAATTCCCAAAACGTTATCCCAGACATAACTCAGTTAACCTATCATTGATCCACCATCTCAAGTGTCCTTGCTTACTAATCCCTTACAAAAAATCATTAACGTTATTAGTCCTCGAAGAATCACCCCTTACCTCAATTATCGAATATGAGCACCTCTAACCACCCGCGCAACTATCCTTTTTTATTCAATCACATAAAAAGGCCCCCAACCTTAGTAGCAGGATCAAAAAAAATTTACACAATGAATACAAGGCCCCCAACCTTAGTCCAACGTTGATAATCGTTCCATTAGTCAATCACTGGCCCTAGTAGCTGACGACACAATTGAAAATTTTAACTCATCTTTAAACTCTCAAGCCCACTCTACACTGAACAATTGCAACCAAGCACTCACAACACTAATTCTTGTTTCAACGATTTCCTTTCTTCCCTTAACCTTGAAGACACCAATCAACCTCATTGGTCACACCTTTTACTGAAGGTCATGATATAATGCCACCGCAATCCAAACATTACTCAAGTACCCATACTACGACACCTCAAGTCTTACGAACCTTGATCCCCTAAACCAGATAGCAAGATGCCTCATTGTAATCCTTCAGTTCCCGTATATGCTACACCTCAAAAAAATTCACGTCGTTTGCGTTGTGAGTAAACTACCATAGGCTCGAAGGGGTTATGGAAACCTTATAAGGTTAAAGAATACTCTTAAGAAGTGTTAAGAAAGTGTCTAAAGGTTCCACGATCAAGAAAATCGAAGAAAACAAGTTTGTCAAAAATTAGGTAAAGTTGGCAGAATTTTGGATAGAAATATTAGGTCAAGTTCAGAGGGGGTATATCTCTTAGTACATTAGGAGTTTTGAAGTGATACAAAAGCCTAAATTGAATTTCAGGAAGTCTAATTTCCAATGCTACAAACCATTCGTCAAAAAGACATTGGAGTATGGAGTTATGGGCATTTCAAGATAAGCCTCCAAGCTACCAAACGGCTCCCCGCGGGCCCCACTTGAAAAGTCGATGGAACCTACCCTCAAGGGGTATAAATACCTTATTAGTCTCCTTTTTTCATCATTTTACAATTCTTTTGAGTTCTAGACACATCCATACCCTTCTCTTAAACACTTATAGCCCTTCAATCAATAATTCAACAAGATTACACCAAACTAGTTCCTGAAAAGTGATTGTTCATGTTTCTACTTGATGTAGTAGTGAGTTTGATCTCGAAGAAAGTTTGTGTGGCTAACGTTCTTCAAGTATAAGGTATGTTCTTCATCCTATCTCGTATGTGAGTTGATTTGAAGGTTTAGCAAGTCTTAAAAGTGAAAATAGTTATGGAGAAAAGGTAATAAAGTGTTGTGTTGTAGTTGTTGAGTTTATGGACTGTTTTGAGCATGTTGTAGCCGTGTTGTTGGGAAAATTTTCATGTATATGGATGGAATCTAATATTGTTGGTGTGTTGACAAGATTATGCTCCTTGATTGGGAAGAAAGGAAGTGTATATTGTTATTGTATGTTGGTAAACATCGTGTGGGATGTTTTATGGAATATTTCGGTATTGATGATGATGTTGTTGGTGTTAGTGTTGTTGCTGTTGTGTTTGTTGTTAGTATTGTGATTTTTGGCTAGGGATATAAACAGGGGAGATGCTTCCCGAATTTTTACAATTTTAAAAAGGGTTTAATTTAAAGACTTTAGATAAGCATATGACGATAAGCCTAGCAGTAGTATGAATTCTCTTGAATGAAGATTTATGAGCTTGGAAGGTTAAGAGTTAAGTAGTAGGAGACCAAAAAGGTATGTTAAGGCTAGTCCCTTTCTTTCTAAAGGCATGATTCTTTTCTTATGAACCCATACATGCTTTCCACAATATCCTTATTTCGAAAAGCTAGAAGTTCATGATTCTTAGAGTTTCTTATGATGCTAAAGATAAGTATGATCCATGATGATAATGATGATTATGATGATCCCATTTGTAGAGATTCCAAAGATTACAGTCTTGAGGCTATTATGAGATTATTGAGTTTATTTCATGAATTTCTTGATTTTATTCATTGTTGTTGATCTCACCTTATGATGATTGTTCCATAATATAAATCGGAGAGCACCGACCATACGTCAATCCGATAAGGTAGTAGCTTTTAATTGGCCTCTCATGCATGCTTTATATATATGTAAGCATTTTTTTACAGCATGCCTATATGGCCGGGCAAACACCACTACGGTGGGCGGCTTATGGATAATGATAATAACACCGTAGCGATATGGCCGGGCAGACACTAATAGTGGGAGGCGTAAGATGATTACCCCAGATGCGGGAGGCCCGAACGCTGGCTAATGATGATAAAATCGTGCCTATATAGTCGAGCAACTTACTTATACATATGTTTAAAAATGAAATTAGCATGCATGATATCCACCTTACGAGGCAATCAAATGTGCAGGTTATCTCTTTGTTTCATGTTATGTTCCATATCTATTATTATGTTGTTATTCATGCCTTGCATACTCAGTACACTGTTCGTACTGACGTCCCTTCTTGTGGATGCTGTGTTCATACCCGCAGGTTTAGGTAGCCAGCCCAACAATCCAGCTCAGTAGGTCTTCCACTCAGCCGCAGTCAGTGCGCTCCATTTGGTTCGGAGCTGCAGCCCTTTTTGGTACGCCATTTTGACATGTAGATATATGGGTATGACGGGGCCTTGTCCTGTCTTTTATACCGCTCGTGTTTCATAAAGGTCTGTAGACAGTTTATAGAGTGGGGAGGTTGTGTAGCCATGTCTGCTCTTATTTTTGTTATACAGCATATGTAGCAGCCTAGTCGACTTGCACTGTTATCCTTAGCACATATGTTTATATATATATATATATATATATATATATATATATGCGTGGGTTGTGAACTTTTGATGCAGATTTTATGGGATTAATCATACAAGAGATTGTATAGCTTAGTTATAAGTTATTTTGGGCCACCAGGTTACTCCGTAAGGTGCAAGTATGAGTTTAGGGGTGCTTGGTCAGTAGCAGTCAGGCACTCGTCACGGCTCATCGGCTTGGGTAGTGACAAAAGTTATATCAGAGCAGTTCATCCTAGGGTTATCTACAGACCGTGTCCAATAAAGTCTTGTTTATGGGTGTGAAGCGCGGCACACTTATAAACAAGAGGCTGCGGGGCATTTAGGAATGACTGACCTTTCTTTCTATCTTAGATCGTGCGATAGAGCCAGAGTCTAGGAACGATTGTTTCTGACCCTCTTTTCCTGTAGGTAAGTGCAGATTGATACCGATGAAGAGGTCGGCTTCTGATAGTGGGGGTGCAAGGACGGCCCCAGGACGGACTCCGGACCACAGGAACAAGGACAGATTAGGAGGAGTCTCAGTTATTCCATAGAATCAGATCCTTCGGGGGATATGATTGAGACGACTCCCCCAGAGCCTATGACTTCTATGGAAGAGGATCCTTCAGAGGATAGCTATGAGACGGACCCGTCTAAGGGTTCGTATGAGACAGCAATGGAGCAGGAGGCTCCTAAGGCTGCACCAGATTTGGTCTGTCCAGTTTCTCCTATGATTGAGCATTACGTCAGAGCAGGAACGAGTGTAAGTGTTACGGAGTATTCCATCCCTCTATCTTGGCCTTCAGTCAATCAGGAGCTGCTAGAGTATTCATATCCTTCGGACTCTGATAGGGGAGATGAGGATGGTCAGACGAGTAGATGGTGGGAGGATGATAACAGGGAAATTTCACTTTATAGTCCCCAAGACCAAGACTAGGACAGGCCGGCTACAAGTATATTGGTCTTTTACTGAAATTCCTTATGTTATGTGCGATCACTACAGGATATCATTTAATAGTTGACGAATAGGAATTCTAAAGGAACTGATAACTGAAGTATTTATAGGTAATTGCCGCTAAGACGTTTCTGCTACCATTAGGAACCTTGGGACTGGAAATGAAAAGCAGTCGCGTGTGTTCACTTGTGGTTATGAAAAGTTTTCTAGATATTGGGAGTTCCAAAGATTACGATAGCATTTGTCCAGCCAGGAGAGTAAAGTACTTTTCTAACCTTGAGGAAATGCATTACAGAGTTTTATTTGGGTTTCCAATTAGAACTTCAAATCGTTTTTTTTAAAACCACATGTGATGAAAGACCATGCAGCAGTAAAAAGGAAGGGTGTGATCCTTATAAGAAAGTTTACCTTGATTTTTCAGACAGATGTGGTGAAGGTCACTTGACGATAGAAAAATAAGAGCGATGTCGGCTTATGAAAAAAAAGAGTGGGTATTCGAGTGGGGACCATTTATTAAGTCTATATTGCCAGAGGCTCATTGTTACACCTCGAAAAAATTTCCGTTGATGCACAAGTGAATAGACTAGTGAAGAGCACGAGTATACGGCATTTCATTAAGTAAGAGATGACATTCGATGACCCTAGTTAAGATTTCAAAGATGTTCGAGATAGGGGAGGAAAGTTTTCTAAGGGAAGGCAAGGCATACGAAAGGTATCGAAAAGGAATTGCGAGTAACAAGTTAACGAGGATTTAATAATGCTTTGGAGAAGAGTTATAACGTCTCTTAGATTGTTAATGAGGTGATAAACAAGTGCTAAGAAGGTTCCATAAAGATTGGAGATCAAACGAGTCGACGAGAACGAACTTCGAAATACTGGGGATTATACGGCCAAACATACTGGCCGTATAAAACATACGGACCGTATGTTGGACCGTACAATCAGGCCAGATTGTCACCATTCTCTGGATAACATCTACGGCCAGACATACGGTCAGTATAAATTATACGGACCATATGTTGGTCCATACAACTGGTCGGGAACAGATTTGGTGTATTTAATGAGGGATCAAGTCTTATTTAATTTTATTTCCATATCACACCCCTTCTCTCTAAAACATCTCTGTACATTTATTCCACAAGAATTGAAGAGGTATAAGTGATCCACAACATAAACTAAGTGAATCAAGTGTGAGGAACCCATTAAAGATCATCCAAGTCAAGAAATCTCATTGGAGATGAACTAGGGTTTTGGCTCAAGTGAAGTATTTCCACCCAAGGCTTGTTCCTACAACATCTAAGGTAAGATTTATGGTATTTCCATGTTGTTTAAGGTATTTGAGAGTTGAAACACATGGATTGTAAAAGGATATAGAAAATGGGTCATGAATGTGAAATAGTGTCATCTTTGAGTAATAGTTTGGATTGAGTGATGATTCGTGATATGATATTGTTACACCCTATATCTTTGAAGAAGCACTTATCAAATTTGAAACATAAGTATGTTGAGTTAGGGTTAAGTAACACCACTTTGGAATCTAAGGAGCAAGCATTATTAAATATATTTAATGAGTGAAGGATGTATATAAGGTATACCGGAAGGTTTTATAAGGAAATGAGTGGAAAAAATGAAGTAGTATGACTTTAAAGAAAGGATGGGTAATGTTTTGTATGAAAATGTTGGTCTAACTTGGCGGAAGAATATCTCTGAGCATATGAAGTTTTTTAAGGTGAAACAAAAGCCTAAAATGAATTTCGTCGAGTCTAGTTTCCAACACAACAAACCGCTCGTCGATAGGACATCGGAACAAAGAATTATGGACGTTATAAGTTCAGCTGAGCAGAAACGCGTGCTACAGCTACAGTGCTGCTACAATAAAATGCTACAGTGAACCCGACCCGAGTTTGACCCTTATAAAATGGGTTCTTCACCGGATTTTGCTGGAAAATTCCAGAAAATGAAGAGAGAGGGAGAGGGAAACAAAAAGTGAGCAATTTTCAAGTATCGGAGTAGTGGTTTAGGTCCGGGTAACGCATAGTTGTGATTCTAGTATTGTTTTGCGGTGTATTTTAGCGTGGATATTGAGGATATTGCTGTCTTAACAAGAAAAAAAGCATGAATCTTTCTCGTTTGGTGTTATTTAAGGCTTATTTACGGAGATAAAGTCGCTAAACAATCGTGTAGTTAGTTTGTTAGTTATGGATGTTGGAAAACAGCGTGTGGGCTGTTTTATGGCACATATTGGTGTTGGAAATGATGTTGTTGATGTTGGTGTTGTTGTTGTGTTGCTGGTTGTTGGATTATGATTTTTGGCTAGGCATATAAATAGGGGAGATGCTGCCCGATTTTTGGCAGAATATAAAGTAGTTTAAATTGAAAGCTTAGTACACGTATGCAACGATGAGTCTAACGATAGTGTGAACTCTCTCAAAATTAGATTTACGAGTACGGACGGATAAGCGTAGAAAATAAGAGGCTGAACAGGTATGTTAAGGCTCGTCCCTTTCTTTCAAAGGCATGATTCTGATGATATGACTTCAAAATGTTTCCATATCTTCCTCATTTTCAAAAGTTAAATGTTTATGACTCCAAGGCATAACCCCATTCCTAATAATTCATAAATGTTTCCCAAAATGTTCGTATTTCCTAAATCAGAGGTTTATGGCTCCGTGAGCCCTTATGATAACAACGATGAACCTGTTTTCACAATCATAATGATGAAAGATGAGAATATTTTCCTACCATGATTATGATGATGATGATTCCAGGTTTAAAGGTTCCAAGTTTACGATTTCAACGACGATATAAGAATGTTGAGCTATTTATTGATTTCTCAATTTTATTCATGGATGATGACTATTTTTAAAGACTCCAAAGTATATGAATTGATGCCTTATGAGATTTATGATCTTATTCTATGTTCTCTCTTGATGCTATTCTTCATTGATAGTCTCACCTTATAATAATTGTTCTTTCAAGGGGAGACAAAGCGATGATAATTATTCCATAATATAATCGGAGGTTACCGACCTTGCGTCACTCCGATAGAGACATGACTTTCTTTGGGCTCTCATGCATGCTGCTTATATGATATATGTATATAATATATGTATATGTATATGGGTAATATAGGGAAAAGGTTGTGGCGCTATAGACGCATTGCCACCTGATCTGTTGGTGTAACTTATCATCCCGGATGTGGGATGCCCGGACGCGGGACACATGTGGCTAAATGGATCGGAGCCGACGCCTCGGCATATTTTCTGTATATATATGAACAAGAAATGTTTTTCAAAGAAAGCTAAGCATGCATGGCATCCGCCATAAGAGGCACTCATATGTACAAGTTATTCTTTTATCTTACGATATGCTCTATATTTCCACTCTTTTATTATTCATACTTTACATCCCTTACTATGTTACTATTCATGCCTTATATACTCGGTACATTACTCGTACTGACGTACCTTCTTGTGGACACTGCATTCATGCCCGCAGGATCAGGTTGCCAGTCGGACGATTCACAGTAGTAGCATCTCCCCTCAGCAGCAGTCAGTACGCTCCATTGATCCGGAGCTACACCCCTTTTGGTATGCTATTCGGTTACGTACATAGATGGGTACGGCAGGGCCTTGTCCTGTCATTTCTACAGTTTTTACTCCATAGAGGTCTGTAGACAGTGATATGTAGTCGTGTTGTTATGCAGCCCCGCCAACACTTATTTTGTTGTTCAGTATATGTATGTGTGGCGGACAAATCGGCTCACGCTGTTATTCTCAGTGTTTATACTTATATGTATACGTTGGCCGTGAGTTCCCGGTACGGTGTCTCTTATGTCGATTGTTCGGGAGAAGTCCAACTCAGTTACAGATTGTGTATGGGCCCAGGATAGTCAGTGAGAGGTAAATGCAAGCATAGGAGTGCTTGGCCAGTAATGTTAGGGTACTTGTTACGGCCCATCAGTTTGGGTTGTGACAAAAGGGGTATCAGAGCAGTTCGTCCTAGGGATTTTCTACAGACCGTGTCCGGTAGAGTCCTGTTTATGGGTGTAAAGTTGGCCACACTTATAAATAGGAGGCTGCATGGCCTTTAGGAATCATTGACCTTCTTTCTGTCTAAGATCGTGCGATAGAGCCAGAGTCTAAGAAAGATCGCTTCTGATCCTTTTTCCTGTAGGTAAGTGCAGACTAACGAGAGATGAAGAGATCAGCTTCAGATAGTGGGGGTCCTAAGAAGGCCCCTAGAGTATCTCAAGGACCCCAGGCTCCAGGACCGAGCAGAAGGAGACTCAGTAATTTTATAGAGACTGATTCCTCGGAGGACCCAGCGACGATTACTCTAGAGTTTTTGACTCCCAGAGAGGAGTACCCCCCAGAGGATAGTTATGACACAGATCCGTCCGAGTATTCGTCTGGGACACCAGAGGAGGAGATTCCTGAGGTCGTGCAAGCTGCTCCTATGGCAGAGCACTACGCCAGACCAGCCTCCCCGGTAAGTGTTACGGGTTACTCCAGCCCCCTATCCTGGCCATCGGTAAACCAGGAATTGCCCGGTTATTTATATCCCTCAGACTCGGATGAGAGAGATGATGAAGGCTAAACGAGCAGATGGTGCAGATGGTGGGAAAATCTTGATGAAGAACACATTTCACTTTATAGTCCACCAGATCAGACTAGAGACCGATCGGCTACAGGTATATGAGTCCTTATTGGAATTTTCTATGTATGTGCATTTGCTGTAGATTATTATTTAATAGTGGCGAGCGGAAACCCAAAGAGGCCGATAACCGAGTATTTATAAGTAAGGGCGACCAAGGTGTGTTCGCTACCATAGGGAATCTGGAAATCTCGGACGGAAAGTAGTCATACATACAGATGAAAGGTGAATATTGAGAATTAAAAAGGCCAAAATAGTAATTGTGTAGTCGGAAAAGTAAGAGACCCTTTCTAATTCGGAGGGAGATGCGTTACGAGAACATTTTGGAATCTGTCAAGACTTCAACTTGCTCTAGATTATGTGGTGAAGTGTCACGACCCAACCCCGTAGGCCGTGACTAGTGCCCGATCTGGACACCCAAACCCCTCTATCAAATGCATTCAAGTAAATAGCAGAAGCCGACAAGGCTATATTCCAAATTTAGATAATTTCCGGAAAAATTTCGGCAGAGTTTCCTTTGTTTTACAGACTATCCAAAATAACCCTGTACACAACAAACACCAACAAAGGCCACACAGGGCTAACAAAGCAACACATAAACATATGCAGACCGGCCGCCTCGGCGTATGGGGTCGCCCAAACAACATATACACATGACCATACAGAAGACCCTAACCCACAGACATGTCCACAGACCTCTAAACTGACCGACAGAATCATATGACGGGACAGGGCCCCGCCGTACCCAAATAGTCAGATATACAGAAATATATACATAACAAAAGATGTATGTACCAAAAGTGGACTCCGAATCAAAGGGAGTACTTCGAAATAGCAGAAAGTGGGGCCTACAGTGGTGGATCACCGGCGTCTGTACCTGCGGGCATGAAACGCAGCCCCCCGAAGAAAGGGGGTTAGTACGAAAGATGTACTGAGTATATAAAGCATGGAGTACAGAATTATAGGCCACAACTGAAGCAAACAGGGTACAAAAGAAGGAAATACCGAACAGTATATCAAAATGTGTATCAAAATCATATATATATATAATGCAAACAAAATCAAGCAAAGCTCAGGAACGTGGGCACCACTCCGACGCTGGTGCCACACACAGCATAACACCAGAAGGTTCAAATCTCCGTACATCCCCGAGCACACACATATCATCATAACATATCACCAGCCATATCACAGCATAACTCCAAATGGAACCCGGCCCTATGGCGAGGTCTCGGGAACCGTAACACAGCATACGACCGAATTTATCACAATGCGCATGAATCATAACCGGCCCGGGAACCGGTGAGCGAAGTCATAATAAGGCACGAGCGGAGTCGTGAGCAAACAATGCAATTTGTATATCAAAATAGCCTTTCAAAACTTGAGTACTTCATATGTCATTTCATTAACCAAAGTAGTCGGATAATTAGTTAGTACGGAAGTTTTTTTCTCAAAAATGTTCCCAAAGTGGTATGTATGGCTCACAACATAGCTTAGTATATCATAGTAATCAAAATATTATTTCATAGAGGACAATTTCAAAATCGAAGATTCTTTATCGAAACTTATCCAAAAAAAAAGAGCCCAATAGAATGAATAAGGCATCTCGGGGTTAGCGGGCCTACCTCGGGTCAAGTCGAGGTGGCGAACATAAATTACGAACATTTAGTGTCTATGGGATCATACATAAAGATTTCGAAGTAATCCGATTGCATTTGCATAAGTTTTGGATGGTTACTTGCTTTCTAGCCAAAATAGGGTCATTAGGCTTCAATTGAATTGAATGAATAGTAGCCATTTTATAGGTCGGATTTCGAGGAGCAGAATTGCTCCCGGGGTTCCGATATCAACCTAACATACTAAGACATGCCAAAAGAAGAAGTGGGGAGCTTTACATACCTTATAAACGTCTTATGCTCACCCCAAACTCAAATCCCATTTCGTTCAGAATGAGCAAATGGTCAAAGTTACCAATTAGAGATTTTTAAGCTCAAGAATTCCTTAACTTCATTTTTGTCTACCGAAATTTCGGCAGCACTTCCCCTATATATATAATACCCCCGAGACTTAGCTCGGCTCAATAAACATCAACACAACAACCCAAACATCACAAACATCATAAGTCATAACCAAATCACTCTAACTTCAATATTCTTCCTTTTTCTATAAGTTGACAACTTTCATTCAAACTTCACAATACCAAGCTAATGTCCACATTATTGTATTCATTCACTCATTCAAGGTTATTCAAACACATCCCAATTATGTTCCAAACAATATACATAAGTTCTAGGAGTTCATCACTTTCCATATTTCATCTGAAATGTCAACAACTACGACGAACATACTAACTCGCATTGTTTCATTCCAAGTTCATTAACAACAACCATAAGTCACATTTGAAGTCTTAATATCATAATTATACAAGGATATACACGAATATACCAAAGTCATATACTTTCCATAATAATTCGCAACCATTTCCAATACCAATTCAATTCGTTAAACATTCATTTACGTCATATATGTCACAACGACGCAACTAACGAACTAAATAAAATTCAATTCGCCTTGCCTTCTACTTCACATAACTCACGGCCACTACACCATATTCACACACACCCACGGTTTCATACACACACCAAAACTACGAAGTTCTCGTCTATTCTCAATCCTTATCATATTCATACAAATTCCATAACATTAAAAGAGCAAAATTCTTACCTTTACTTGAAATTCCGACTTGTCGCAAACGTGCTCCTTTCGCCAAACTAATTGTATCCCGTTGAAGAGCGTCTTGAGTACACTACAAATATGGGAAGAACAAGATTTTTGGATCAACAACAAAGGCTAGAGATTTATTTTAATTTTTTTGGAAAAATGGGGTTCGGCCGAGAGAGAGTATTAGAGCTCAAACTTGAGTTGTTGTGATTTTTCTTGATAATTCCAAAGGAAAACATTGATATATATCCAAATTAAGGGTCACATGTATATCACATGACCATTAAAAAGGGGTTTGGGCCTTTCCTTATGGCCGGCCACCCCATGGTCTTTGGGCCTCAATTTTTTTGTTCAATTTTTCTTGGCCCAATTCCTTAAAATCTCGTTTTGTAATTCCCCGAAACAAATATCCGAAATTCCAAATTTACCCTCGGCCTTCCCCAATGTATTTACACCAATGGTTTCATAACCAACATAGTTATATTAACTCGAATAAAAATATTTCCTCATAACACACAAGTCTTAATTATTTTTCTCGATTTCCAATTATGCGAAAACATGGGACATAACATGAAGGTCCTGCGGCGAGGTGGATACGATTATACCAGCATTAACGCACCGGATTTCATCATAGTTTCGAGGTGAAGCGTGCTGGGGTGAGAGAAATACTAGGATGGGTGACCCCCTGGGAAGTGTACAAAAAGTCCTATAAATTTAGATATAAGAGGCAAATGAGAAGCTAGAGCAGCCTAAGGGAGATTTGAGTATGCGGAGTTGTTGGACACCTTAAGAGGTCACGTAGGAAGAGGCGGACTAGATCGGTGAAGAAAAAGAAGGTGCATCATAGCTCTAGAATTAGGGTGAGTTTGAATAGCGTTTGGAAATATTTTGTAAGCGCGATGGTAGTAATTATATATATACGTATGCATATGATATCGCATACGTAGCTATATCAGTGGGTATGTGTATCCCGGAAAACAACGTTGCGGTATATGGAAGGCATTAACCGAACAGGGAAACGAAGTTCAAGTGAAAAAAAAAGGGTACAAATGTTACAGAGTAAGCTGATGCTAGTTTCACTACAGGTTAGCCTTAGAGAGCTCTAATGTAATGATATCTGGAAAGGAAAGAAAGTGAGTAGATGGAAAGATAAGGAGACCAAAATGTCGAAAAAAGTGAAAAGTATGAAACATGAGTGAGTGAAGCCTCTAAGCGGAACAACGGGCAAGCACAGGGCTATTTGGGTAAAAACTAATTGAAGGTAGGCATGCGAATTGGATAAAGTGTGGCAGTATAGAACAAAAGAGGAATGAGTGGGGTCAGAGAATAGGCTTCTATAAGTGGGGCTAAAAGAATAGTGACCACGATGAGGAATGTGAAGTAAGAAAAAGAATGGTTAGGCCTTGCGACGATGTTAAGAGATTTCCAGCTCTTGAAAGGTATACAAAGGGATAAGTGTGAGGTCAATTAACACGGTTGCCTCAGACATGGACAAGCTTTCCAAAAGGAAGACTTAAGAATAGAACGGATTTGTGCGTTTAAAGGAATATTTCACGAACTCCAGAGCCGATACCATAAATAACAAGAGAAGAAACATGCTCGAGGAGGAAGAAACCCAAGAAAGGTTAAGGATGAAATTAGCAAAGGTATGCTAATGGGTTAGTTGAAGGAAGAGGAGAACATTTAGGAGTAGAGTAACTGGAAATCTTTAACCATGGGAGTGAGAAGGATACTTTAACGAGTTGGCGGTAGGACACCGATTACTCATCGAGGAAAGAACAAGGATGATGAGCAACACAATTGACTAGAAAATTAATGGCATGGAATAAGAATTCATGTGAAGACCGAGAGTTTTGATCATAGAGGAAATGGAATGAAATGTAAGGAACGTGCATAGGAAGACCACTCGGCCGAAGCATCATAAAGATAGATAAAGGTTCGATGAACGAGGATAGAGAGAGTGTAAACTGTAAGAATTCTGTGCTAAGAGCAAAAGTAGCAGGACGCTCGAAAAACATGGATGCACAGTTGCGACATAAACGCATAGTTAAGAAGGATTATGAGTAAGTGAGCTAAGCAGGTGAAAGGACTAGTAGTGGATGGAAGGGTATGGAAATATTGAACAAAAAAAAATGATGTTATACACATAAATGGAAGAAGAACTAAAGATAAGAAGAATTCTAAATATGTTACAAGCAAAGTCGGGAATAGAAAAACAAGGAGTAAGGTATAATCAAAGACTTCATAAAGGACGTGGTTTATCTCGATGTCCCCATTGACTTGCAGGTCCGGAAAACCGTTAGTCATAAAAAGACAGAGGTGTGAAAAGACGGAAAAGAAGGCATCGGAATTGGATCTAACCCTTATAAGTATTCCGATTGGATACAAGACTGTAACTTGCAAGAAGATAGATAAGTCAGACCATACGATGATGGAACCCCGAACCTAAGTAGATTGTGAAGGGCGGCAGATAATTATCGAAGACGACGGTTACTCGAAGGCTATGGGCATATAAGGACCTCCTTAATAAGGGGGGAAGAACATACTAGACTTGAAAGGAGCAATGACGTTTCAAGCCCAGGAAAGGAGATTTATTATCTCAAGGCCACAGTTCGGGGCGTATTGGCATATCGGGAAGGTAACGGGCAAAAATTATACCGTACCTAAGTATGCAGTGACATGCCCTAAAGGGTATGAAAAGAGCAAGAAAAGTCTGTAAGCTAAATTCACAAAGGGTGTTAGAGGATGACGAACCCAAAGGACACTTGGGATGACAATGACAATTGTAATAAAAGGAACAACGATTGGTAGTTTGGAAATTTTTGAAGGAAAGAAAGAACACTGCTCCTATGAATGGAAATAAAAGAGTTCACCGGATATTAGAAAATAGTTCGTGGACCACTATTTATGCTGAACCTAAGAGCATATTGTCACGACCCAACCCCGTAGGCCGTGACTAGTGCCCGATATGGGCACTCAATCACATTCTAGTATATAGCATAAGCCGACAAGGCTTTAGTTCCAATTTAGATAATCTCCAGAAAAATTTCGGCAGAGTTTCCTTTGTTTTACGGACTATCCCATATACCCTGCACGCAGAAAATACCAACGAAGGCCACACAGGGCCAACAAAACAACATTTAAATATATGCGGACCGGCCGCCGCGGCGAATGGAATCGCCCGAACACAACATAGGCACACAACTGTACAGAAAGATCCCAACCCACAAACATGTCTACAGACCTCTAAATGGACCAACGGAATCATATGGCGGGACAGGGCCCCGCCGTACCCATGAACGAGAATATGCACATATAGAAGTGACAGACTGTACCAAAAGATGGCTCTGAATAAAAGAGCGCTCCAAAAATAACAGAAGGAGATCCTAAGGGGACGGATCAGCAAACCTGTCGTCGGTACCTGCGCGGCATGAAAACGCATCCCCCGAGGAAAGGGGGTCAGTACGAAATATGTACTGAATATGCAAAGCCTGAATTACAGAAACAAGATCATAACCGGTACAGAACGTACAGAAAGTAAGCAGAAAATCCAAAGTATCAAACACATATTTTCAAAACATGCAGAGTGTGTACAGAAACATATGTCATATCAAATCCGGCCCCTGCCAAGGGACTCGGCAGACAGAACGTGGCCACCCTCCCGACGCTGGTGCCACAACATAGAAGAATCAGAATAGGGGCAAAACCCCATAACATAATATGTCATATCAGATGGCCATAGTAAATCATATCAGAACAAACGTACATGGCACAGCATACTCCACAAACCCATGTACGCGTATACCTGCCCCCTCACATCGAGGCACGGCGAACAATGCAGGGGATTACGCTTGACAACATATCTTGGCCCGGGCTCAGTGTGGGAAACATTGGGACATCCACGAATGGAGTAGTGAGAGACTAATGCAATTTAAAAAAATATCATAAATGGTTTCAAAGACTCGATGAAGCGTATCAAAGCCAAACAAATCCAATGGAGTCGGACGGGATCATAATAAATGCATTTCCGATATCATCATAAATTACAGAAGTATAACTTTCCCGAAGTCATTCCGGTGTCAAAATAATTTATAAGATTTAGTAGAATATTTAAAACAATATTCGTTAGGCGATTAGTAGGGTAATCAAAACATTTCTTTCAAAAAATCGCTTAAAACGGAAGGTTTAGTACATTAAGGGCAAAACCGGGAATAGTGGGCCCGCCTCGGGACAAATAAGGCGGCGGGCTCAAATTATGCCCTCTAAGCTTATGGTATCACCTAAAAAGGTTATACAGACATTCTATGACTTTCTGAATAATTTAGAGCAAAATTGCATAAGTTCAGAAGAAGCGTATCAAAATGGTTCAATTCTACTGAAGGAAAAACTGAAATTTTGTCTTGCGGATACCGAGGGCCAAGAGGTCCTTCGAGGCCCGGATCCGACCCTAACACACTAAGGGCATGCCAAGGGAAGAATTGGGGTTGCTTTACATACCTTTCACGCTCCTTAAGCCTTTCCAAACTCACTTCCCGTTTCGTCGAAAAACTGCAATTGGTCAAGTTTACCAATTGTAAGCTATGAATACCAAAGTTCCAACTTAATGCATATTTGGCTACCGAAATTTCGGCAGCACTTCCCCTATACATATAGCACCCCGAGAATTCAACTCGGCTATAATTCATCAACAACAACCCAAACGACAACGTCAATATCAACAGTGAACATTAAAAACAGAAATATCCTTCAACTAGTCATTTCTCTCACAAGTTGACATAATCTTCAATTCAACCCAAACTTTCGAACTAACATCATGATTTCACATCCATTATCACTCAAGATCATCACAATATAGATTTAGAGACATTTCATTTCATTTTCCTTAAGATATACACTCGATATACATAATATACAACTTTCCGCCAAAATCATAACTTATGCAAAACATCAAATCTTTGGCATACAATTTCATAACATGTATCCCACTCCCAAATTCATCAATGATCATCACTATTAGCAACCAAACAACTTCATTTCTTTAATGTCGGAAAATCATACTAAAACGACATAAGTGTTTGCATTCCAATTCGATACAAACTTATATCATTCTAACTTCATTTACATTACAAGAATCTCAATAACACAACTAACATACTAAACAAACTTAATCCATTCCATTCCATACAAACCTATACCACACGGCCAAGTATCAACTCACCCACTTCAACTCAATTCATTTCACTTTCACTTCCGATATACATTTCACCACAATCACAACTAGGATATAACATAAATTCAACACATTGTTGATATATAAGGCACATATTCACACGGCTAAACACCATATTCCAAACCCACATCACAAACTTCCATTTCTTCATACAATCAACACATTTCTACATACTACAACACAAACAAAGCTTCATAACACAATAAAAAGGTAGAAATTCTTACCTTTTCCTCAAGTCTTCTTCACTTGGAAATATGATCCCTTTGGTGATTCTAATGCTCCCCACTCCAATCAAACTATACCAAGTTACAAAGGAACCTTGACTTAGTAGGAATTTAACAAGAAATGAATTTTTAGAACAAGATTTTTGATACCCAATTTTTCTCCACAAACCCGAGACCTCTTCTTTCTCTCCTCTTCTATTTTTTTTTGTTCTTGTTTGTTCTAGTTGATCCTTATCATTAGTCTTCAATTATATAAGTATTGAAGTGCTTGGTCACATGACCAAGCACATGACCACTAATTGGGTTTGGGCCAAGGCCATCATGGCCGGCCACCCTTAACTCTTTGGGCCTCATTTTCAATTCAATTTTTGAGCCCAATAACTTATGGGTTGTATTTTGTAATTCCCGAAACTAATTTTTGAAATTCCACGTTTTGCCCTTAGCATTATTCGACACTTCCACATTAATATTCTTTCAAACACAACTCCTATATCAAATAAAAATTAATTATGACCTTATTTCTTACAAGTCAAGATTATTTCCAAATTTTTCCAACGTGTGAAAACACGGGATATAACATCCTCCCCCCCTTAAGAACATTCGTCCTCGAATGTTAAATTAATCTTATAGGGTCTGAATATACTTCGGGGGAAGTTTCTGTTTATAGACAGCACATAAGGTACACATTCATAACTGAATATAATTAAGCAAGGATTCAAGTTTACCTGTGGGCATAGGGAACAAATGAGGATATTTCTTCTTCATTTCCTCTTCGGCCTCCCAGGTCATTTCCTCCCTATTATTGTTCCGCCACAGCACTTTAACAGAGGCTACATCTTTGTTCCGGAGCTTCCTTACCTGGCGGTCTAGAATGGCTACGGGCTGCTCCTCGTAAGATAACTGCTCCGTCACCTGAAAATCATCTGCAGGAAATATTCTGGAGGGATCACCGATGCATTTGCGGAGCATAGATACATGGAATACCGGATGTACCGCTTCCAACTCAGATGGCAGATCTAACTCATAGGCGACATTACCAATTTTCCGCACAATCAGATAAGGCCCAATATAACGCGGACTGAGCTTACCCTTTCTGCCGAACCGCATCACGCCTTTCATAGGCGATACCTTCAGAAATACCCAATCGCCTACCTGAAACTCCAACGGTCGACGCCGTTTATCCGCGTATGACTTCTGTCGACTCTGGGCGGCCAACAGTCGCTCTCGAATAAGTTTCACCTTGTCAACTGCCTGCTGGATCATATCTGGGCCAATTAACTCTGTCTCGCCAATATCAAACCAGCCGATAGGTGACCTGCATTTCCTACCATATAAAGCCTCGTACGGAGCCATCTGGATGCTGGAATGGTAGTTGTTATTATAAGAAATTTCAATCAATGGCAAGTGATCCTCCCAACTACCTCTGAAATCAATAACGCAGGCCCGCAACATATCTTCAAGCGTCTGGATAGTGCGCTCGGCCTGTCCGTCACTCTGAGGGTGGAAAGCTGTGCTCAGGCTCAGCTGAGTCCCTAATCCTTCCTGAAAAGATCTCCAGAAGTTCGCTGTGAACTGAGCACCTCTGTCCGTGATAATAGATATACGAACTCCATGAAGCTTCACTATTTCTTTAATATAAAGCCTGGCATAATCCTCGGCGGAATAAGTAGTTCTGACGGGGAGAAAATGGGCTGATTTTGTCAGCCTATCAACAATAACCCAGATGGAATCATACTTCCGTGGAGTGCGAGGCAACCCTGTAATGAAGTCCATATTAATGATCTCCCACTTCCATGTCGGAATTTCCATTTCCTGCAACAGTCCACCCGGTTTCTGATGTTTAATTTTGACCTGTTGACAATTGGGACACTGGGCGACGAACTATGCGATATCCCGTTTCATGCCATCCCACCAGTATAAGCATCGGAGATCATGGTACATCTTCGTAGACCCAAAATGGACCGAATAGCGAGCATAATGTGCCTCGCTCATAACCTGCTGCCGAAGGCCTGCAATATCAGGTACACACAACCTGCCCTTAAATAATAGAGTCCCGTCCGGAGTGATCTCGAACGGAGTCTTCTCCTTATCATAGGCTGTGTCTCTGTATCGTGCCAAAACAGGATCTTCATATTGATGCCGCTTGATATCTTCCTTAATAGATGATTCAGAAACCCCTCGGACAGAAATCCGTGTACCTCCAGAATCGGCCAGACGAACCCCGAGACTAGCCAACTGCTGAATATCACGGGCTATCTCTCTCCTGTCTGGCTGTAAATCGGCCAAACTGCCCATAGACTTCCGACTGAGCGCATCTGCAACAACATTACCTTACCCGGATGATACAGAATATCCACGTCATAATCCTTCAGAAGCTCCAGCCACCTCCGCTGTCGCAAATTAAGATCTTTCTGCCTGAAAATATACTGGAGACTCTTATGATCAGTATAGATATCCACATGAACGCCATATAAATAGTGTCTCCATATCTTCAGAGCATGAATCGCCGCTGCGAGCTCCAGATCGTGGGTAGGATAATTCTTCTCATGCTTTTTGAGCTGCCGGGAAGCATACGCTATAACTCTGCCGTGCTGCATCAATACACAGCCTAACCCCATACCAGAAGCGTCACAATAAATAACATACCCGTCCGGCCCCTCTGGAAGAGTCAGAACTGGGGCTGAAGTCAGCTTCTCCTTCAGCAACTGGAAGCTCCGTTCACAAGCGTCAGACCATAGGAACTTAGCTCCCTTCTGAGTCAGCCTTGTCAAAGGCGCTGAAATCGAAGCAAACTTCTCCACAAACCTCCTGTAATAGCCTGCTAACCCCAGGAAACTGCGTACCTCTGTGGGCGTCGTAGGTCTGGGCCAATTCTTCACGGCCTCAATCTTCTGTGTGTCCACCCGGACACCATCAGCTGCAATAATATGCCCCAAGAAAGCCACTGAAGACAGCCAGAATTCACATTTAGAAAATTTTGCATATAATTCCTGATGCCGAAGTACCCCCAATACCGCTCTCAGATGATCTGCGTGCTCTGCCTCGGACCGAGAATAAACCAGAATATCATCGATAAATAAAATTACGAACATATCCAAGAATGGCCTGAATACCCGGTTCATTAAATCCATGAATACCGCAGGAGCATTAGTCAGCCCAAAAGACATAACTCTGAATTCATAATGCCCATATCTGGTCCGGAATGCTGTCTTAGGAATATCAGCCTCTCGTACCCGTACTTGGTGATAGCCTGACTGAAGATCTATCTTCGAAAAATATCTGGCGCCCTGCAACTGATCAAACAAGTCATCAATTCTGGGGAGGGGGTATTTATTCTTTATAGTTACCTTATTCAGCTGCCGATAATCAATACACATACGCAACGACCCGTCTTTCTTACGCACAAATAATACCGGGGCTCCCCAAGGCGAAGTACTGGGTCTGATGAAGCCTTTTTCTAACAGATCCTTCAACTGCTCTTTCAGTTCTTTCAATTCTGTCGGTGCCATTCTGTACGGGGGAATAGATATCGGCCGAGTATCTGGAAGCAAATCAATAGTAAAATCTATCTCCCGCTCTGGAGGAAGGCCTGGAAGCTCATCTGGGAATACATCCGGAAATTCATTAACCACGGGAACTGACTGAAGAGTCGGCGTTTCTGCTGTCAAGTCTTGTACCCGAACCAGATGATAAAAATAACCCTTTCTGATCATTTTCTTCGCCTTAAGGTATGAAATAAACTTACCTTTCGGCGATGCTGTATTACCGGCCCATTCTATAACTGGCTCCTCAGGAAACTGGAAACGAACTACCTTATTTTGGCAGTCAACATTAGCGTAACAGGAAGCTAGCCAGTCCATACCCATAATAACATCGAACTCGATCATATCTAACTCCACCAGATCTGCCTTAGTGTCACGGCCACATACAATTACAGAACAGTCTTTATATACCTGTTTTGCTACAATAAAGTCCCCAATCGGTGTGGCTACCTCAAACGGCTCTATAGGTTCAGACGTTATACCAATTTTACTAGCAACCAGAGGTGAAATATATGACAAAGTCGAACCTGGATCAATCAATGCATACACAGACCGAGAGAAAACCAATAATGTACCTGTAACTACATTAGGCGATTCCTCCTGATCCTGGCGGCTGGACAGAGCATAGATGCGGTTCGAAGGACCGCTAGTCCTAGAAGCTCCACCACGGCCTCTGCCGCGACCCGCTGGTGCTGAAGTACCCGGCCCCGTAGGGCGCATAGCCACTGATGAAGATGAAGACCCGGCGGCTGATCCCGTAGGCTGCGCTGCACCACCCGAACTACCCTTATACGGGCAATCTCTCACAGAATGGCCCTGACGGCCACAAGAAAAACATGCACCGGTGGCTCTGTAGCACTCCCCAGGATGGTATCTGCGACAGTAAGAACACTGAGGCCTAGGTGGCCTCATCTGACCAGAACCCCTGTCTGTCCGCGAACCTGAAGCCCTGGAGCTCTGACCTGCTCCTGAATAACCTGGGCTATCGAATCTGCGACCTGTAGGCTGTGGAGTTGCGCTCTGTGCTGGCTGGGATAGATGTCTGCTAGGCTGCTGCGGCTGCTGAGGCTGCTGAGGCTGCCTGCCCCGAAAATCTCCAGAATACCCAGACGATCTAGCCCTCTTGGGCTGTCTCCTATCCTGGCCCCTATCAGGCTGACGCTCCCTATGCCGGTCCTCCATGCCCTGGGCGTGGGCCTGAATCCGGGCAATATCCATGCCGGGTTGAGCAGCCAATACCAAACAGCTGTCGACAAAATAACGGTCCAGCCCCATAATATACCTGTGCATCCTGTCAGCCATAGTAGCTACCACAGCAGGTGCGTATCGGGCCAATGAGTCGAACTCCATACTGTACTCTCGAACACTGCGACCCCTCTGTCTTAGCAATAAGAATCTGTCAGCCTTGGCCCGCCGTAACTCCGGAGGCAGAAAATGACTAAGAAAAGCCTGAGAAAAATCATCCCAAACTGCTGGGGGAGCGCCGTCGCCTCTGGATAACTCCCATGACTCGTACCAATTCGTCGCTACATCATACAACCGGTACGAAGCCAATGTGACTGACTCCGTCGCTGAAGCATTAATAAAATGTAAGGTGCGCCGCAACTTCCTGATAAACTCCTCAGGATCCTCCTCGGGCTTTGTCCCGAAGAACTCTGGAGGGCCACAAGTCAAGAACTCACGAGCTCTCGAACTGTCACGCCTATATGCTCGGTCACCTCCCAATCCGGGCCCCTGAACCTATCCCGCCACAAGTCTGGTCAATAGCTGGACTGTCTCTCTCATAGTCTGATCCTCAGTCCCTGGCCGTGGAGCTGGAGGCTCAGGTACTGGAATCTCGAGAGCTGGCGGTGGAGCCGCCCCCTGACCTGCAGCTGCTGCTGCTCCAATCCCCTCTACATGTGGCGGTGTGGAAGAGCCCTCTGCCGGGGGCAAAACATCAGGAGCAATATGAGCATGGGCCCTGGTAACCCTCTGGGCCCGACTAGTCTTTCCCACAGCTGCTGCCTTGGCCTTTTGGGCCGCTGTCGCCTTTTTTGGAGGCATAACTGCAAATGTAACAATTCCTTAGGGAGGGATCATCCTGATAACACAGCTCTATCGCACGATCGAAGACAGAAAGAAGGGTAGTATCCTAAATGCCCTGTAGCCTCATGTTTATAGGTGTGGTGCACAACACGCCGATAAACAAGACTCTACTAGACACGGTCTGTAGACGTTCCGAGGACGAACCGCTCTGATACCACTTTTGTCACGACCCAACACCGTAGGCCGTGACTAGTGCACGATATGGGCACTCAATCACATTCTAGTATATAGCAGAAGCCGACAAGGCTTTAGTTCCAATTTAGATAATCTCCAGAAAAATTTCGCCAGAGTTTCCTTTGTTTTACGGACTATCCCATATACCCTGCACGCAGAAAATACCAACGAAGGCCACACAAGGCCAACAAAACAACATTTAAATATATGCGGACCGGCCGCCGCGGCGAATGGAATCGCCCGAAAACAACATAAGCACACAACTGTACAGAAAGATCCCAACCCACAAACATGTCTACAGACCTCTAAATGGACCAACAGAATCATATGGCGGGACAGGGCCCCGTCGTACCCATGAACGAGAATATGCACATATAGAAGTGACAGACTATACCAAAAGATGGCTCTGAATAAAAGAGCGCTCCAAAAATAGCAAAAGGAGATCCTAAGCGGACGGATCAGCAAACCTGTCGTCGGTACCTGCGCGGAATGAAAATGCAGCCCCCGAGGAAAGGGGGTCAGTACGAAATATGTACTGAATATGCAAAGCCTGAATTACAGAAACAAGATCATAACCGGTACAGAACGTACAGAAAATAAGCAGAAAATCCAAAGTATCAAACACATATTTTCAAAACATGCAGAGTGTGTACAGAAACATATGTCATATCAAATCCGGCCCCTGCCAAGGGACTCGGCAGACAGAACGTGGCCACCCTCCCGACGCTGGTGCCACAACATAGAAGAATCAGAATAGGGGCAAAACCCCGTAACATAATATGTCATATCAGATGGCCATAGTAAATCATATCAGAACAAACGTACATGGCACAGCATACTCCACAAACCCATGTACGCGTATACCTGCCCCCTCACATTGAGGCACGGCGAACAATGTAGGGGATTACGCTTGACAACATATCTTGGCCCGGGCTCAGTGTGGGAAACATTGGGACATCCACAAATGGAGTAGTGAGAGACTAATGCAATTTAAAAAAATATCATAAATGGTTTCAAAGACTCTATGAAGCGTATCAAAGCCAAACAAATCCAATGGAGTCGGACGGGATCATAATAAATGCATTTCCGATATCATCATAAATTACAGAAGTATAACTTTCCCGAAGTCATTCCGGTGTCAAAATAATTTATAAGATTTAGTAGAATATTTAAAACAATATTCGTTAGGCGATTAGTAGGGTAATCAAAACATTTCTTTCAAAAAATCGCTTAAAACGGAAGGTTTAGTACATTAAGGGCAAAACCGGGAATAGTGGGCCCGCCTCGGGACAAATAAGACGGCGGGCTCAAATTATGCCCTCTAAGCTTATGGTATCACCTAAAAAGGTTATACAGACATTCTATGACTTTCTGAATAATTTAGAGCAAAATTGCATAAGTTCAGAAGAAGCGTATCAAAATGGTTCAATTCTACTGAAGGAAAAACTGAAATTTTGTCTTGCGGATACCGAGGGCCAAGAGGTCCTTCGAGGCCCGGATCCGACCCTAACACACTAAGGGCATGCCAAGGGAAGAATTGGGGTTGCTTTACATACCTTTCACGCTCCTTAAGCCTTTCCAAACTCACTTCCCGTTTCGTCGAAAAACTGCAATTGGTCAAGTTTACCAATTGTAAGCTATGAATACCAAAGTTCCAACTTAATGCATATTTGGCTACCGAAATTTCGGCAGCACTTCCCCTATACATATAGCACCCCGAGAATTCAACTCGGCTATAATTCATCAACAACAACCCAAACGACAACGTCAATATCAACAGTGAACATTAAAAACAGAAATATCCTTCAACTAGTCATTTTTCTCACAAGTTGACATAATCTTCAATTCAACCCAAACATTCGAACTAACATCATGATTTCACATCCATTATCACTCAAGATCATCACAATATAGATTTAGAGACATTTCATTTCATTTTCCTTAAGATATACACTCGATATACATAATATACAACTTTCCGCCAAAATCATAACTTATGCAAAACATCAAATCTTTGGCATACAATTTCATAACATGTTTCCCACTCCCAAATTCATCAATGATCATCACTATTAGCAACCAAACAACTTCATTTCTTTAATGTCGGAAAATCATACTAAAATGACATAAGTGTTTGCATTCCAATTCGATACAAACTTATATCATTCTAACTTCATTTACATTACAAGAATCTCAATAACACAACTAACATACTAAACAAACTTAATCCATTCCATTCCATACAAACCTATACCACACGGCCAAGTATCAACTCACCCACTTCAACTCAATTCGTTTCACTTTCACTTCCGATATACATTTCACCACAATCACAACTAGGATATAACATAAATTCAACACATTATTGATATATAAGGCACATATGCACACGGCTAAACACCATATTCCAAACCCACATCACAAACTTCCATTTCTTCATACAATCAACACATTTCTACATACTACAACACAAACAAAGCTTCATAACACAATAAAAAGGTAGAAATTCTTACCTTTTCCTCAAGTCTTCTTCACTTGGAAATATGATCACTTTGGTGATTCTAATGCTCCCCACTCCAATCCAACTATACCAAGTTACAAAGGAACCTTGACTTAGTAGGAATTTAACAAGAAATGAATTTTTAGAACAAGATTTTTGATACCCAATTTTTCTCCACAAACCCGAGACCTCTTCTTTCTCTCCTCTTCTATTTTTTTTTGTTCTTGTTTGTTCTAGTTGATCCTTATCATTAGTCTTCAAATATATATGTATTGAAGTGCTTGGTCACATGACCAAGCACATGACCACTAATTGGGTTTGGGCCAAGGCCATCATGGCCGGCCACCCTTAACTCTTTGGGCCTCATTTTCAATTCAATTTTTGAGCCCAATAACTTATGGAAAGTATTTTGTAATTCCCGAAACTAATTTCCGAAATTCCACATTTTGCCCTTAGCCTTATTCGACACTTCCACATTAATATTCTTTCATACACAACTCCTATATCAAATAAAAATTAATTATGACCTTATTTCTTACAAGTCAAGATTATTTCCAAATTTTTCCAACGTGTGAAAACACGGGATATAACACATATGCTATGGAATTATATGAACCATCAACGTGAAGCTATGCCCAACTATAATTGTAAGAAGGCCACACCGGAAAGCCAACAAGGAATAACGACTAACGAAATGATCGCCGATACAAGGAAATCGAAGATAAGTATACTTGCGTTGCAAGAGAGTCATAATAGAAGAATTTCCATAGTCCTATGCTTCTTGGATTGTATTGATAGATGTGAGAGAAAGAAGTAAAGAAAAAGTTGTAGCAGGAGCTCAAAGAGGTTGCGAGTTATGAAATTAGTTGAACTCGGATTATAAGTTTTCCATAAGTGTAACTGGACTGCGAAGGATAATAAACGGCTAAGAAAAATTACGTATATATGTATGTCGGATAATGATATAACTGGCCTTAGAAAGGAACATAACCATTAGGTTCACTAGCGACACAGTTATGCTGGGTAAACATTTGGAATGTAAGGGTAAAAGAGATGGCGACAATGAGGTAAGGATTAGAGAGCCTGACTAATGGACTACAAAAAAATTGGTACAGTGTATATCTAAGATCAACGGGTACCAAAAGGATAGCCCGAGATGGCACCAAAGGAGTAAACGCAAAGAGGGCGTCGTAAAGGGAGAAAGGTAGCTACCCACTAACAAGGAAACAAGGAGCGAGAAAATAAAGAGTACATACACGACGATGGATAGTCATGGCACGGCAAGTCAAGACTACCATAATGGAGAAAGAGCAAGAACGGGATGCTAGTTAATTTCTGATCATGTACATGAGGACAAAGAATTGAAAGAATATGACTGAAGGCAATAAAAGAGCTAAGAATGAATGAGAAGAGACTGACCCAAGTTATAGTTTAAGCAAATGGTAATCGGACCCGAAATGAAAAATAATTGTTCTAACGAATCAAAGATAGTGTCGTGGGTTGGCAATACTGCAACATTCGAGGACGAATGTTTTTAAGGGGGGAGAATGTTACACCCCGTATCTTTGAAGAAGCACTTATCAAATTTGAAACATAAGTACGTTGAGTTAGGGTTAAGTAAAACCACTTTGGAATATAAGGAGCAAGCATTATTAAATATATTTAATGAGTGAAGGATTTATATAAGGTATACCGGAAGGTTTTATAAGGAAATGAGTGGAAGAAATGAAGTAGTATGGCTTTGGAGAAAGGATGGGTAATGTTTTGTGTGAAAATTTTGGTCCAACTTGGGGGGAGAATATCTCTGAGCATATGAAGTGTGTTAAGGTGAAACAAAATCCTAAAATGAATTTCGTCGAGTCTAGTTTCCAATGCAACAAACCGCTCGTCGATAGGACATCGGAGCAGAGAATTATGAAAGTTATAAGTTCAGCTGAGCAGAAACGTGTGCTACAGTACTGCTACAGTAACCGACTTGCTACAGTGTGTTGCAGTGAACCCGACCCGAATTTGACCCTTATAAAATGGGTTCTTCACCATATTTTGCTGGAATATTCCAGAAATTGAAGAGAGAGAGAGGGAAACAAAAAGTGAGCAATTTTCAAGTATCGGAGTAGTGGTTTAGGTCCGGGTAAGGCATGGTTGTGATTTTATTATTGTTTTGCAATGGATTTTTGCATGGATATTGGATATTTCTGTCTTAACAAGAAAAAAGGTATGAATCTTTCTATTTTTGTATTATTTAAGGCTTATTTACGGAGATAAAGTCGCTAAACAATCGTGTAGAAAGTTTGTTAGTTATGAAAGATGGAAAACAGCGTGTGGGCTATTTTATGGCACATATTGGTGTTGGAAATGATGTTGTTGATGTTGGAATTGTTGTTGTGTTGTTGGTTGTTGGATTATGATTTCGGGCTAGGCATATAAATAGAGGAGATGCTGCCCGATTTTCGGCAGAATATAGAGTAGTTTAAATTGAAAGCTTAGTACACCTATGCAACGATGAGTCTAACGATAGTGTGAACTCTCCCAAATGTAGATTTACGAGTACAGACAGATAAGCGTAGAAAATAGGAGGCTGAACAGGTATGTTAAGGCTCGTCCCTTTCTTTCAAAGACATGCTTCCAATGTTATGACTTCAAAAAGTTTCCATATCTTCCTCGTTTTCAAAAGTTAGATGTTTATGACTCCAAGGCATAACCCCTTTCCTAATAATTCATAAATGTTTCCCAAAATGTTCGTATTTCCTAAATCAGAGGTTTATGGCTCCGTGAGCCCTTATGATAACAACGATGAACCTGTTTTCACAATCATAATGATGAAAGATGAGAATATTTTCCTACCTTGATTATGATGATGATGATTCCGGGTTTAAAGGTTCCAAGTTTACGATTTCAATGACGATATAAGAATGTTAAGCTATTTCTTGATTTCTCAATTTTATTCATGGATGATGACTATTTTTAAAGACTCCAAAGTATATGAATTGATGCCTTATGAGATTTATGATCTTATTCTATGTTCTCTCTTGATGCTATTCTTCATTGATAGTCTCACCTTATAATAATTATTCTTTCAAGGTGAGACAAAGCAATGATAATTATTCCATAATATAATCGGAGGTTACCGACCTTACGTCACTCCGATAGAGACATGACTTTCTTTGGGCTCTCATGCATGCTGCTTATATGATATATGTATATAATATATGTATATGTATATGGGTAATATAGGGAAAAGGTTGTGGCGCTATAGACGCATTGCCACCTGATCTGTTGGTGTAACTTATCATCCCGGATGTGGGATGCCCGGACGCGGGACACATGTGGCTAAATGGATCGGAGCCGATGCCTCAGCATATTTTCTATATATATGAACAAGAAATGTTTTTCAACGAAAGCTAAGCATGCATGGAATCCTCCCTAAGAGGCACTCATATGTACAGGTTATTCTTTTATCTTACGATATGCTCTATATTTCCATTCTGTTATTATTCATGCTTTACATCCCTTACTATGTTACTATTCATGCCTTACATACTCGGTACCTTACTCGTACTGACGTCCCTTCTTGTGGACGCTACGTTCATGCCTGCAGGATCAGGTAGCCAGTCGGACGATTCACAGCAGAAGGATCTCCCCTCAGCAGCAGTCAGTACGCTCCATTGATCCGGAGCTACACCCCTTTTGGTATGCTATTCGGTTACATACATATATGGGTACGGCAGGGCCTTGCCTGTCATTTCGACAATTTGTACTCCATAGAGGTCTGTAGACAGTGATATGTAGTCGTGTTGTTATGCAGCCCCGTCAGCACTTATTTTGTTGTTCAGTATATATATGTGTGGCGGCCAAATCGACTCACGCTGTGATTCTCAGTGTTTATACTTATATGTATACGTTGGCCGTCAGTTCCCGGTACGGTGCCTCGTATGTTTATTGTTCGGGAGACAGTCCAACTCAGTTACAGATTGTGTATGGGCCCAGGATAGTCAGTGAGAGGTAAATGCAAGCATAGGAGTGGTTGGCCAGTAATGGTCTGGTACTTGTTACGGCCCATCAGTTTGGGTCATGACATATATGATTGTAATCATGTTGTAAATGATGTTGAGAACATGAGATAGACATTGTATGTGAATCAACGTAGTCGTGTGTTATAACCATGGATATGGGTGATGGGAAGCGAATTGAGAAATATAGATAATGTGGATAAATAATGACTATTGTTATGATATTGTGAATGTATTATTGACGTTTGGGAGTTGATTTACGATATGGGGGAATGTCGTATAAATAAAGTAGATGATTTCCAATTTTCTCTAGCCTTAGTCATGTATGCTAGCTATCGATTTCTAATGGTAGTATGAATTTAATGAAGGTAGAAAAGTGAGCTTCGGAGGAGAACGTGCAAATGTAGAATAGTTGAACGGGAAGGTATGTAAGGCTAACCCTTCTTTCATAAGGCATGGTTCTTTGGCCAAATATCTATTCCTCTATAAGTCTATGATGTCCTCCAAATGACTCTATCTTCAAAAGCTACTAAGCCTATGATTCTCGATATGCTACGCTTGTACTAAATTCCTCATATGACGAATAATCCTATAAGGATAGACGTAATGAACTACGATAATGGTAATAATGATAATGAAAACGACGATAATAGCGATGACAATAACGATGACGATGATGATAGTGATGATAATAGTAATGATGCTTATGATTTATTATGTATATGTATCTATGTATGACTATTATAGAACCTCGAGCTTATAAGGCCGGGTAGAATATGTATATATTTATGTAATGCCCGCACACCTCTGCAGCTGGGTACGGATAACCCTGAAGCCTTGGTAGGGCCAGGTATGTATAACCCTGAAGCCTTGGTAGGGCCAGGTATGTGTAACCCTGAAGCCTTGGTAGGGCCAAGTATGTGTAACCCTGAAGCCTTGGTTGGCCAGGTATGTGTAACCCTGAAGCCTTGGTTGGCCAGGTATGTATATGATATAAATATGTATATGATATGGGTATGTACATGATATAAATATGAGTATAAATACAGACATGATACGAATATGAATAATAATAGGCATATGAATACGATTATGGATACGAAATGTAAGTGAGTACGGATATGAGTACAGATATGGATACGGATACAGAAGTATGTACACAACCTCGCATTAGAAATTGAAAGTCCCTCTGAAAAGAAAGTAAGTGCTTATGACGATTATTCTACTATCTCCCATCTTATGCTGTTTCTCATGTTGCTTATTATGCTTCTATATTGATATTGATCATGCTTTACATACTCAGTACATTCTTCGTACTGACGTCCTTTTGTTTGTGCACACTGCGTCATGCACGCAGGTGGCCAGGGAGACAGGCTTGATCCATAGCTATATTTTCTCAGGGACTACATAGCAGAGCTCCACTTCATTCGGAGCTATAGCTTTTTGGTATTGATTCTTTTGTGTACATATTTATAGGCATAGCGGGGTCCTGTCCCGCCTATATGATATGACATACTTTCCTTAGAGGCTCGTAGACATGTGTATATGGTTAGATGTGTTTGGCCTTGTTGGCCTATATTTTGGATATAATTTTGTTACCCTCGTCGGCTTATGTACATTGATATAGGCTTAGTTGCTAATGTTGATATAAAGGTATTGTTGCCCAATGGGATTCGTATGATTGATGAAGAGAAATGTATGATTTAATATGTGGCTCATCTAGATTTGAATGTAAGGGTATGTTAAGAGGTGCCCGGGTGGGCTAGCACCGGGTGCCCGTCGCGGCCCTCCGGTTAGGTCGTGACAAAAGTGGTATCAGAGCAGTTCTGTCCTAGGGTGTGTCTACGAGCCGTGTCCGGTAGAGTCTTGGTTATGGGTGTGTTGCGTGCCACGTTTATAAACAAGAGGCAGCGGGCATTTTTAGGAATGATTGACCTTCTTTCTTCATAACATCGTGCGATAGAGCTATGATATAAGAACTTCCTTCTCCTTAACCGTGTATTGTGTATTTCAGAGATGCCTGTGAAGAGAAAGGCTACAGCAGCCCAAAAGGTCAAGACAGTGGCAGAAAAGCAGGCTGAAAGAGCACCGCCAACAGTTGTAGAGGAAAGTGAGTCCCAGAATGCGGCTCAATCTCAGTCCTCCCAGACAGTGCCTATTTCTGAGGAGCGTGAGGGAGCCTCAGCTCCAGCTCCAGCACCTCCGGCCCCTCCACCGGATGCTTCAGGCCAAGATGTAAAAGAGGCCATTCATTTGCTTACTCAATTGGTTGCTGCCCAGACTCAGCGGCAAAGTACAGGGCAAGGTGATAGGGCTGTTAGTGCAAGGTCCCGTGACTTCATTAGCTTGAACCCTCCGAAATTCTTTGGATCAATGCCAAATGAGGACCCTTAGGATTTTATTGATGGAATGTTGAGGATGCTTCATTTGATACATGTTTTGGACACCGAATCAGTGGAGTTAGCATCATATAGATTGAGGGATGTCTCAGTCCATTGGTACACTATTTGGATGGCTTCAGGGGGAGCCAATGCGCCTCCCCCGGTATGGTAAGAATTTTTTGATGCTTTCCTTCGACACTATATGCCTCCAGAAGTTCGGCGAGCTAGAGCCGATAAATTTTGAATTTAAAGCAAAGTATCATGAGTGCTTTAGACTATAGTCTCCGCTTCAACTCTTTGGCTAGGTATGCTTCGGCCATGGTAGCGAATATGGGTGACCGAGTGCACCGATTTGTGAAAGGCCTAGGGCCACATTTGATGGATAGGTGCTTGACTGCGTCCCTTCAGAACAATATGGGTATTTCACGCATTCAAGCCCATACTCAAAATTTAGAAGAAAGCCTACAGCAACAAAGAAGTGAGCGTGAGCATGATAGGGGACATAGCAAGAGGGCTAGATCTTCGAGTCTGATTAGTGAGTTTAGAGGCGGGCACAGACAACAGTTTTCTAGGCATTCAGGCCATTCTATGACTAGTGCGCCTCAACGGTTTTCAGGCCAGAGATTCGATAGATCTACTCATTCTGGGTCGAGTCAGAGTTTTTCGGGGTCTCAGTTCAGAGGTGATTCGGGTCAGGCGAGGCCACCCGTACCATGATGTTCCCAGTGTGGGAAGTTACATTGGGGTCAGTGCCGATCGGGTTCAGAGGTTTTCCATTCGTGTGGTCGACTAGGCCATATTATGCGTGATTGCCCCTCAGTTCATGGTAGAGGTAGGACCCAGCCTTCAGGGTCGGTAGTCGGATCTTCATCATTTATATGCCCTATAGGGCGAAGATCACATGCGCCAGTCGGCCATGGTAGAGGCAGAGGGAGAGTCCCCAGTTCTAGCGGTCCTTAGCACCATATTTATGCTTTGGCTGGACGCCAAGATCTTGAGTCTTCTCCTGATGTGGTCACAGGTATGTGACCGTCGTACTATGATTGACTTGCATGAGTTAACAATGGTAGACTTTGATGTCATTATGGGCATGGATTGGTTGGCTTTTTGCTATGCCAATGTTTATTGTAGAATGAAAATGGTTCGTTTCCAATTTCCGGGAGAACCAGTTTTAGAATGGAAAGGGAATACTGCGTCACCAAAAGGTAGGTTTATTTCCTATCTAAAGGCAAGGAAAATGATCACAAAAGGATGTGTTTATCATCTAGTTCGGGTTCAAAATGTAGAAGCTGAACCGCCGACTCTTCAGTCAGTCCCCGTGGTGAATGAATTTCCGGATGTGTTCCCGAAAGAGCTTCCAGGCCTTCCTCCTGATTTTTCTATTGATGTGTTGCCAGACACTAAGCCTGTATCTATTCCTCCTTATAGAATGGCTCCCGCTGAATTGAAAGAGTTGAAGGAGCAATTGAAAGACTTGCTTGAGAGAGGCTTTATTAGGCCTAGTTCATCCTTGTGGGGAGCACCCGTATTGTTTGTCAGAAAGAAACATAGATCCTAGAGAATGTGCATTGACTATCGGCAATTGAATAAAGTGACGGTTAAGAACAAATATCCTCTTCCAAGGATTGATGACTTATTTGATCAATTACAAGGTGCCAAATGGTTTTCAAAGATAGATTTGAGGTCCGGGTATCATCAAGTGAGAGTTAGGGAGAAAGATATCCCTAAGACATCCTTCAAAACAAGGTATGGTCATTTTGAGTTTCGGGTGATGTCATTTGGGCTAACTAATGCACCGGCAGTATTTATGGATTTGATAAACAACGTGTTCAGGCCCTTCCTAGATCTACTTGTGATTGTATTCTAGATCCGAGGCAGAACATGCGGATCATTTGCGTACTGTCCTTAGAGGTCTTCCAACTCAAGAGTTGTTTGCAAAATTTTCTAAGTGTGAGTTTTGGTTGAACTCAGTGACATTTCTGGGGCACATTGTTGCAGCCGATGGTATTCGGGTTGATAGCCAAAAGATTTAGGCCGTGAAGACTTGGCCAAGGCCTAAAACTCCTACGAAGGTTCGTAGCTTTCTGGGCTTAGCAGGTTATTACAGGAGATTTGTTGAAGGTTTTTCTTCTTTTTTTTAAGCAAAGCCAATCAGCCTGATGCTGTTGGATTTTATTAAAATAAACAAAGATATTTATAGAACAAAAAGAAATGAAAATGAAATGAAATGAAAGAAAGATGAAAAAAGCTATACTACTCTATCCTAGGAGATGAAAGTAAAGTCTAAGCCTTGTTTGAACAGCCAAGTGTAACAATGAAAAAACTGCAAACAAGAACACTCCTTCTTTGGATTGATGCCATTATCAGTCACCTCAAGCTCTGACCAAGTGTTATGGTATCTAATCTCACTGAAAATCTTTCAAAAAGAAGTGTGGTATAAAGCTCCTCATGGTTGCTGTCCTTTGCTGTCTAATGTCTCTGATCAATTTACACATGAGGTCATGTTGAATGTATGTAGAGCGATTAGGTAACTAAGGAGATCCTGTTAGTAGGATGAAAATTTCTGTTAATGCCACACACTAACAAGGATAACCTTAGTCATCCAACCAGGACTACAATAATCCTATGAAGCTGTTATCATGAACCTTTACTTCGTTGTGTAACTGAATCTTGTGTCATCACTTGTTGGCATGTATATAAAGATCAGATACATATGATCAGTCTGAGAAAACTGCACTTGTCCCTTGTTCCTCCAGAATTTGATCTTATTAACTTCCATACTGATTTTCCATGGAATCTCCCATATTCCTTGAATAATGGTTATCACGGACAGAGAAGCTAATTCAATCATTACAGGCACCAGATCATTTTTAATACAAAACTCAATTCCATCCAATATAGCTACAGATTCTGTTGTGATGTTAGTTGTATCAGCTATTCTTCTTGGCCCAGCATATATCAGGTTTCCAACCTCATCTCTAATGCAGAAAGCAGCTGAACTCAACCCTGGATTACCCCTAGAGGCCCCATCTGTATTGCACTTGAACCAGCCAGCATCAGGAAATTTCCATTGCACCATCTTATATCTTCTTCTAGGCCTGTAATCCTCCAAATATTTTACCATGCGAGGCCAATCATGTGGAATATTTCTCAGCCAAGGATATAATGTCTTCACCAGTTGTTGTAGATTATGGTTGATCCCATTTATCACCTTTATTTTATTCATCTTACCCCCATGCATGATAGTATTTCTTCTCTTCCATAATTGCCAACATATGAATGTTGGTGTAGCCTGCATAACTGACTTGAGTTTTGTAGGACCTTGCATATACCACCATTGCACTATTGTCTGATGAATCTGAATCCTTGGCATAATTATCCCCACAGCAGCATTTTAATATTGCCAAATTTCTGCTGCAAATTCACCTGTCAGGAATAGATGTTGAACTGTCTCCTCCTGATGAGGGTTCAGAGAAAATCTACATCTAGATACAATGCTGATATTCATTCTCTTTAGTACATCATCCACTGGTATTTTGAACTTCCACAATCTCCAAAGGAAGAATGATATTTTGAATGGAACTCCTTTGAACCACACCTTTGAAAAGGGAGCTGATATTTGAGCCTTTTTCCTGAGCAAATTCCAAGCACTCCCTACAGTGAAATCTCCTGGTAGTAGCCATCTACCAGGCTTTATCTTTCTCCTCTGATTTCTCCACTATACTCAACTCGTGTAGGATATGATCACACATATTACTTGGCAGTTTGTCATGGAATATCTGTACATCCCAGCCTTCTATATTCATAAAGTGTGATACTTCTTCAATGCTGGTGTCAATCTGAAAATGTGGTGGTATTACCTGTTTGAGTGAACCAAGTTTAGTCCAATTATCTTCCCATACATCACATGCTCCATTTCTAGGTTCCCACCATATCTGTTGATCCACCTGATCCTTTGCTTCTATCATTCTTTTTCACACTTGTGACCCACCTTTCCACTGCACTTCTGTAGGCTTCTTCTTCTTGCAATATTTATTGCACATGAAGGCTGACCATAATGTGTTTGAGGTTCTAAATTTCCACCATAATTTGGAAAAAAGGGCCTTAGACACATCATCTAGAGATCTGAATCCTAATCCTCCGTCTTCCTTTGGTAAACAAACCTTGTCCTAAGAGGACCAGTGCTTGCTTTTACCATCTTCCTTAGCACTCCAGTAAAACCTTGCGAAGATTTTATGAAGTTCATTAATGGTATATTTTGTGGGAACAACAGCTGACAGCATGTATATTGGAATACTTTGAAGCACACTGTTGATAAAAACTGCTTTTCCACCAAAAGAGAGCAATTTTCCTATCCAATTTTGCAGGTTGTTTTTCACCTTCTTCATAAGATCATTGTAATATACCTTTTTCCTCCTTGAATGAAATATAGGACATCCCAAGTATTTTAATGGAAATTGATCCCTTTTAAAGCCTGTAATCTGCTCCACCTGCTGAGACAATGCACCAGAAATCTTGTGATGCATATAAAAGGCACTCTTGCCTTTGTTGATCAGCTGGCCTGAAATTGCCTCATACTCCTGCAGTATCTTCATAATTCTCTTCAATGACTCCCCTTCTACAGATGCAAATATTATGGTATCATCTATATAAGCAAGATGATTGATATTTTGACTCCATTTAGGCATGCCATAGCCCACATACTCAGCATTGTCAATTTCTGCATTTAGAGCTCTTGATAACACCTCTGCTGATAATATGAACAATGCAGGTGAAAGTGGATCACCTTGTTTGACACCCCTGGTTGAATGGAAAAATCCTTTGGCCTGACCATTAAAAAGGATGGAATACCAGTTATTTGCAATCAACCTCCAAATCATGTCAATGAATTGACTAGCAAATCCCATTCTGCTGAGTACCTTTATCAGATATGATCAAAATACTCTATCATAGGCTTTTGCCATGTTCAATTTGATCACTACATTTGCTAGTTTGCCCCTTTTTCTGATGTTTGTCACTATTTCTTGTGCCAATAGCACATTCTCAATAATGCTTCTCCCTTGAACAAAACCTACTTGATTAATAGATATCAACTGAGGTTGCACAGTCTCCAATCTATCATGAACCAGTCTTGACATCACTTTGTTGATAAAATTACTTAAACTTATAGGCCTTAAGTCTGAGTAACTTTGAACCAACTCCTTCTTTGGTAGTAAAACAAAATTTGTGTGAGTAACTGACTTTGGAAGAGTATGACCATGAAAGAAAGCCACCACCATCTTGTATACATCCAAGCTAATAATGTCCCAACATGTCTGATAGAAAATTCCAGGAAAACCATCAGGTCCACTAACACTTGATCCACTAAGGTTGAAAACAACGTTTTTGACTTCATCAACGCTAGGCATTTGACAAAGAAGATCATTTCTATTTTTGTCAATCAAAACAGGAATGAGTGACAACAAATTATCATCTCCAATTAACTCTTCTTGTGAAAATTGTTGAGAGTAAACGTGCACAGCCTCATCTGCCATTTGACCATCATCCTCAATCCATGAACCATCTGAGTTTTGAATTCTTTTGATCTGCAGTTTCTTCCTTCTTCCCTTTACTAGATTATAGAAAAATCTAGTATTTTTGTCTCCATCTACAAACCAATCCAGGCCTGATTTTTGTCTCCAGTACTCTTCTTCATAATGCAAATATCTCTTAGTCTCAGACCGAGCTTTCTACAAAACCACTCTATTTACTTGGCTTGGATTTTGTTCAAAAAACTGTTCCTTTAATCTCATTATTTCCTCCCTTATGATCAGCTGCTTGAATATATCACCAAATACTTCCCTGCTCCATTTGGATAACACTCCTTTCAGTTTTTTCATCTTGCTTTTGAAGTTTATGAAAGGATCATCATTCTCTCACGTGGACCAATTCAGCCTGATTGTATCCAGGAAAGATGCACGTTATATCCAGAATGATAGAAATTTAAAAGGTCTTACCAGATTCTGATGCTTATCACCATAGGTACACAGAAGTGGAGCATGTTCTGATCCAGTTCTTGCAAGATGTTCCATTTCAATATTTCCAAAGTTGTCTAGAAGCAGTGAATTCACCAACATCCTATCCAATCTCTCAAAAATAAATGCTTCATCTGCTCTACCATTCCACCAAGTGAAGGGACTACCCTTAAAGTTTACCTCTTCAAGATCACAGGAGTTTATGCAAAAAACAAAGGCTTCTATATCCTGAGGTTGAATAGGATTACCCCCTATCTTTTCTTCATCATTCAGAACCACATTGAAGTCTCCTCTTATTAACCAGGAACAAGATAAGGTCTTGGAAAGTTGATAGATATCCTCCCAGAACTCTAGCCTTTCAGAAGCACTACATTTAGCATATAGTGCAGTAGTAATAAGATGCTGATTCAAGTTTTGTAAAAACAGCTACAAAGTAATCTGCTGAGGGGAATCCATCAGAACTTCTACATCTATATTATCAGCCAAAAAGTACCAGATTTTACCATTACAGTTGGCATTGGCTAAGCACATGCCCAACCTCCTTCTATAATTGTTTATTGTCATGACCTGCTGGAATGGTTCCATGAGAGCAATCAAAAAGAATTTGGGATGTCTGTTTAACATTTGTACCCTATGAAAGGCTTTTTGTGTCTTCACTGACCTAATGTTCCAAATGAATGACTTCAACATCATTTAACATTAGATTTAGTAGCATTCCTCTTTGGTACCACCCTGAGTGGAATTTGCATGTCAATAGCATTCTTCTTGCCTTTCTTCTGACCCTTATTGTTAGACTTGCTATTAGGAGATATATCAGCCTGCTTAAGAATGTTTTCCTTATTTTTCCTAATATTCTCCTCCTTGTCTTCTTTATGGAGATCTCTGACATCCTCCTCTACTTCCAAGCCATCTATATTGTGAGAGATCAGGTCATGTAGTTCTTTGACTGGGGAAGACTTTCTACAAAATGTCACCTGTTGATGCTCAGTATGTGAAATCACCATTGCCTTTTCTGAGGAAGAATGATCTGGTGGATTTGCATCTTGCTCCACCTACACCTGCTCCTTCATCTTGTCATTTGTGGCATCCACTACTGTTGCCTCTATTGATTGTGCATTTTCCTGCATTTTTCCTTCTCTTTGCTCAGGATTATGAATTATCACTGAGGGAGAACCCTGTGTAGCCTCTTTTACTCCATCTAATAATGTATCATCAACATCCACATGTTCATCATGATCTGGATGAACATTTTGTTTTTGCACCTCCTCTTTGTCTGGAATGTCTACTTGCCTCAAACTTGTTCCCTTTTCTGCTGTATTGGTGCCTTCTTCCACACTGTCCTTTTTACTAGAGTCTCCATTAGTTTTACCTTGTTCTCCATCTTCTTGTTTCTTTTCTCCTGTGTTCAATTCCTTTTCTGCTGTATTGGTGCCACCATGATATGATTCTTTCACACTGTCCTTTTTACTAGAGTCTCCATCAGTATTACCTTGTTCTCCATCTTCATATTGCCTTTCTCCTATATTCACTTCCTTTGCCTCCACCTCATCAGCTCATGAGCTATGAATTTCTTTTTCCTGAATAATGCCTGGCATAACTTCCTGATCAAATAGATGACCTTGTGTGGAAACTTGAGTAGTATCTGCATTATTCAGCCTAGTCTCCACCTGATTACATTGACCATCCTTGTTGCCATTTGCATTAGAATTCTCCCCCTCAGCTGTGGATGTACTTGTAGTTGGTATGTCACCTTCATCCACAGTGTTTAGAACATCAAATTTGTTTTGCACCGTCATTTGTTCTTCTGAATCAGCATTATTCTTTCCATCAGCATTCTTAACTTTGCTTTCATTCCCCTTATCAGAAGTGTTAGTTTTTGGAATATACTTCACCATATGATAATTCTGCCATGATACCATCTACGTGCCTCCTCCTTAACAGCATGTGCCTCTTGATTTCCTGTATCCTTCACCCCTTTATCTGAGCCTGTAACCTCAACATCTGCTGTTTTCTTCAATTCAGGATGAAGGATTCTACACTCACCTCTAGAATGGCCTTGAATCTTACATTCAGTATAATATTTTGGTAAGAAATCATATTGAATTTTGACTTTCATTTTCCTGATGTCCTTTGTATCCTCATTCTCTATTTCCATCACCAGAAACTGAGGTAATTCAGCAAGAAGATCAACTTGGACCTTGACTCGAGCACAACTAGGACGAGTCTTGTTTATGGTTGCTAGGTCCAACTGTAAAGGCTTTCCAACAGCAGAAGCCATAGTAAACAAAGATTCTTTGACAAAGAAAGTAGGTAATAAGTTTGGAAAAGAAATCCACGCCATTTCCTGAGATGTTTCTTCATCCACTTTGAACTTAGAATCATAAATAAGGGGCCTCATCTGGTAAGTAACACCATCTTTATCCTTAAAATAATATGCTCCTCTAGATGTAAGATTGATAAAATCTTCCGTCAGTGAGCATCTTATCAATACATGTCTTGGCCTAAATAAACCAACCTTACAGTCACCTTTTAAACCACATTGTGATGGTATAATGTTGCGTAGTTCTTCCAACTCAGGCCACCCACGAGAAAATTTGCCTATTATTGCATGATGAATGTCTTCCAATATCTCCATTCTTTTGATTTCAACCTCGGTCCACTTCAACATTGGAATACCATCAATATACGTTAGATTCTTCCTAGGTATAGGCTCACATTGCTGCTTTATTGCTGTACAGACTTGCTCTGTACCCGTTAATGTATTGGCAAAGCTTTTTAAAGAAGTAGGGCATTTAGAAGAGTTTACGTTAGGGTTTGAAGAATTAGGGTTTGGTTGAGATGAAGATGAAGGTGGTAGGTTGGATTGAGGTAGGGGTATAAAATGATTGAGGAGGTTAGAGGGAGTGGCTGGGCAGCCACCGACGACAGCTGACCAGTGGCCGGTATGGCCTTGTTATGGCTAGGTTAGGGTTTGTAGTATTAGGGTTTGCATGAACTTTGAGGAGAGAGAAAATTCTTACATATAGATATATCGTGACAATTTCTTCACCACTCACAAAGTTGGCCCAGAAATCAGCAAAGTTTCAGTGGACAGATGCTTGTGAACGTAGCTTCCAAAAATTAAAAGATAGATTGACTTCTACCCCAATCTTGACACTTCAAGAGGGATTGGAACGATATGTTTTTTATTGCAGTGCTTCAGGCATTGGGCTAGGTTGTGTGTTGATGCAACATGGTAAGGTGATTGCGTATGCTTCTGTCATGACCCAACCCCGTGGGCCATGACTAGTGCCCGAACTGGACACTCGTATACATACCTGTTACATATAATCACACTGAAACTATGACAATATGGGAATTTTCAAGAGCAAGCTATAGACTCAAAATGCCGTATATGATGATAAACTTGTCTCCTGAGGAGTCACAGCTAACCAATACATGGCACGACATGCAAGCCAACAAGGCTGCCACTATATACCAATACGATACGCAAGCCAACAAGGCTGCCACTACAGGCGAACATATCCATAACAAATCACATAGACACAGCTGACAAAACTTATACAGAACCCACACATATGTCTACAGACCTCTAAGAGTATCGATAGTGAAATATGATGGGACGGGGCCCCGCCGTACCCATAGATATACATAAGTCTACATCAAAAGATCTGTACCAAAATAAGATAGGCTCCGGAACAATGGAGCTCTCCAAACAGCTGGGTGCAAATCCTAGGCTGGAGGATCGCCAAATCGAGTATCCGTACCTGCCTGCATGAAACGCAGCCCCCCGAAGAAAGGAGGTCAGTACGAGATATCTACTGAGTATATAAAGCATGAAATACATTAAAGAGGATCATGACAGAAATAAAGATTACAGGAGATAAGTATGACAATCATAATACCAATACACTTGCCTTATGAAATGTAAATCATGCATATCAATATCATATATCATACCCGGCCCATTATGGGACTCGGTGAATAAAGTCATCATATACCATCCTTGGCGCCATAATCACATCATCATATATATATATATATATACATTGAGGCATGCACGAGCAGAGTAGTGAGCAACCATATGCAAACTAAGTCATATTTGAGACTCGATAGAATAATCAAAATGAACTATCATTTGAAAATCAAGACAATAACCATATCAAGTACCCTTCGAATGTCACAATGGATTATATCAAAATAGGACGCCTGAAATCATAGACACGTATCAAGACATAATAAAATAAATTCTAGGAATCAAGAACATTAACCATACTAGTGTCTCTAAGAATAGGAGCTTCTTTGGAGTCATATACACATCGTCTGTTTGTTTCATAAAGATCATGCCAAAAAGAAGGAAGGGTTAGCTTTACATACCTTACGTCGTCCAAGGAACTCAACTTAATCACGAACTTTTCACAATTAGTATGGAAAACCTATAATCATAAGAATATGCACGTGACTTAAGAAGGCCTGCGTATATCATATATATTAATAAATAACTAATTCTAAAACGAAACGGGCAGCATCTCCCCTATATCATTAGTATCTCCCAATTTGGTATATCACCACAATAGCCCAACAACAAATAAATCTCAAAAACACAACAATATACTTAATTTACTGCAACAATCCATCCAATATATTTCCTTAAAATCAATCCCTCAAACTTATCTTTATTTCTAACGAAATTTCGACAGCATTTCCTTTCTATTCTGAACAATCCCAATACCTCAATTCAGCTAACAAACCATTAATATCAACATTAAAAAAATACCCAACATTTATCCACAATAATCTAACTAAATCCACCAAAGAATCCATCCAAATCAACACCTAATCCCCAACTACTTAATACAACATATACGACAATTACATCAACATTTCCAACATTGTAATCCGCCAAATCTATCAATAAACATGTAAATAACATCACAGACAACTTAAACATACCTTATGTAGTCTATAACCACGAAATCAACACCATACAAAGCTAATTTTTGTTTCAAAACGACGACAATAACTTGTTCTTCACTTCACTCTTCACGGGCCTCGGGATTTGGGGCCTCGAACTTGATCAAACTCTCACTTTCTCTCTCTAACCTCTCCTCCTTCTCTCTCTAACCTTCCATAAGCTTGCTGAACTTTATATCACATTATCATGCTGTTTATGACTTTTTTGGAGTCTATTTATAGTGACAAAGGGCGGTGGAGTGGTCCTGACACGTGTCTACCACGTGTTAGGCTCTCTACTTGCGGCCAGCGCCTTTGTTCAGTGAAACAGTCATATCTCTTGATTCCGATATCCAATAAATTCCCACAACCTACGGTTGGAAAGATAATTCAATTATATACAACTTGCATTTTAGGAGTTTTCTCAAATTCCCAAATAATGATGGGGTTATGGTCTCCCGAAGTCAGATCACCCGAAAACGTAACTTAAAAACATCTTTTTGGAGGGCTTACACTTGGATTTGGATCAAGGGTCCTTCTTGAGTTGTTTTTAACTTCACATATATTTTCCATATAACTTATCATATGTCTTTTATAAAAATCCCATCATGTGGGCCCCACCTCAGCTTACGGTTACGAGGGCTATATATCTTTTAACGTATCATTCCAATCATATTGTACGAATTCCAAATAACATACTCATGCTATCGTCATGCTACTACAGTAGAATTTCATTCTTTATACTTGTAATATTTGCTCCTCCTCGAGCTCACATTAAGCCGTCAGCAGCCTTAGTAACACGAAATTTTCTGGGGTGTAACAAATACACCAAGATATCGTCGATGAATACAATCACAAATAGATCTAGGAAGGGCCTGAACACGTTGTTCATCAAATCCATAAATACTGCCGGGGCATTAGTTAGCCCAAATGACATTACCCAGAACTCAAAATGGTCATATCTTGTTCTGAAGGCTGTATTAGGGATATCTTTCTCCCTAACTCTCACCTGATGATACCCGGACCACAAATCTATCTTGGAAAACCATTCGGCACCTTGTAATTGGTCAAGTAAGTTATCAATATTCAGAAGAGGATATTTGTTCTTAATCGTTACCTTATTCAATTGCCCATAGTCAGTGCACATTCTCGAGCCGTCTTTCTTTCGGACAAACAATACGGGTGCTCCCCACGGGGATGAACTAGTCCTAATAAAGCCTTTCTCAAGCAAGTCTTTCAATTACTCCTTCAACTCTTTCAATTATGCGGGAGCCATTCTATAAGGAGGAATAGATATAGGCTTAGTGTCTTGCAACACATCAATAGCAAAATCAATCTCCCACTGAGGAGGGAGGCCTGGAAGCTCTTCCGGGAACACATCGGGAAATTCATTTACTATGGGAACTGACTGAAGAGTCGGCGGTTCAGCTTCTATATCTTGAACTCGAACTAGATGATAAATACATCCTTTTGTGATCATTTTCCTTGCCTTTAGATAGGAAATAAACCTACCTTTTGGTGATGCAGTATTCCCTTTCCATTCTAAAACTGGTTCCCCCGGAAATTGAAAACGAACCATTTTCATTCTACAATCAACATTGGCATAGCAAGAAACCAACCAATCCATGCTCATAATAACATCAAAGTCTACCATTTTTAGCTCATGCAAGTCAATCATAGTATTACGGTCACAAACCACAATTATACAGTTTCTATATACTCGGCTAGCTACTACCGATTCACCAACGGGTGTAGACTCCTCAAAAGGTTTGATCGACTCCAGTTCGACTCTAAACCATCCCGCAATATACGGAGTAACATATGACAATGTGGATCCCGGATCTATCAAAGCATACACATCATGAGAAAATACAGATAATATACCTGTGACCACATTAGGAGAAGACTCAAGATCTTGGCGTCCAGCCAACGCATAAATACGGTACTGAGGACCGCTAGAACTGGGGACTCTCCCTCTGCCTCTACCATAAGCGACTGGCACATGTGAACCTGGCCCATAAGGCATACAGATGATGAAGATCCGGCTAGTGGCCCTAAAGGCTGGGTCCTACCTCTACCACTAACTGAGGGGCAATCACGCATAATATGAACTGGTCGACCGCACGAATGGCAAACCTCTGAACCCGATCGGCACTGACCCCAATGTAACTTCCCACACTGGGAACATCGTGGTACGGGTGGCCTCGCCTGACCAGAATGTCACAACCCAACCCCGTGGGCCATGACTAGTGCCCAACCTGGGCACCCGTATACGTACCTATTAAATATAATCAAACTAAATCAATGAACAATATGGAAACCTGCAAAAGAACTCCAACGGTTCATAACGTCATCATATATGTATAATCAGGTAAACTGTCTCCTGAGGAGTCACAACTGATCAAATCATAAAATGATACGCAAGACGACAAGGCTGCCACTACACATCAATATCATGTCATGTGCAAGCCGACAAGGCTGCCACTACAGACGGACATCATATCATAGCACATCGTATAGACACAGCTGAACAGAACTCATACACAACCCACACATATGTCTACAGACCTCTAAGAGTACGAATAACGAAATATGACGGGACAGGGCCCCGTCGTACCCCTGGATAACGTTTACATAAATATATCATAAGATCTGTACTAAAAGTCTAAACCCCGGAACAACGGAGCTCTCCAAGATAGCTGAGTAGAAGTCCTATGCTAAAGGGTCACCAAACCGACTATCTGTACCTGCGGGCATGAAACGCAGCCCCCCGAAGAAAGGGGGTCAGTACGGAATATGTACTGAGTATATAAAACATGAAATATAGTAAAAAGGATCATAATTGAGATAGAGGTTCCAGGGGACAAGTATACTAATCAAGAAGTCACTGTACCTGTGCCTTATGAGACAAATCATGCATATTATCATATCATCATATACATATACCGTACCCGGCCCTCTAGTAAGGGACTCGGTGAATAAAGTCATGTACACGTATACCGTACCTGACCCATCATGGGACTCGGTGCCATAATCATGTCATCATATCATCACATCATCATATCATCATATGTATATACCGTACCCGGCCCTCTAGTGAGGGACTCGGTGAACAATGCAGTGAAATTGTGCATACCCGACTCGGGACTCGGTGAAAGACATATTGAGGTATGCACGAGCATAGTAGTGAGAAACCATATACAATTTAAAACATTATCAAGACTCAAACAGAATAAGAATAAGGTATTAACACCTGAGTATCAATAGCGACAATCATATCAAATATCCTTCGAATGTCATCATAAATAATATCAAAAGAGCCTTCAGAATCATGGACACATGTCCATATAGTATGGAATAGCTTATAGAAGTCAAGGAAATTAGCTATCGTAGAGTTTCCAAGAATAGGAGCTTATATATGTATCGACTACTATCCAACGTATAGAAAACTGAAGAGGGAGGCTCAATCATTTTAAGAGTTCTAACATCAAGAAGTGAATAAGAATCATGAATCACACTCAAAACTTATGAATAGAATTACCCCATGCTCATATCATTCATCACTTAAATCTAAGACATGCCAAAAGAAAAAAGGACGGCTTTACATACCTGTTTAACGACTATTCGCAAACCCGTTCGCTTTGTCGCTCTTTTAGCCTATTTAACATAAAAGTAACGTTGTCGTCAATAACTATACTTTCTAGTTCGTAAATCCGTAGCCCATCTCTTTACAGAACTTGTTCTTTAACTTATACATTCTCGTTTGGGACTTTCCATTAGTTAAGGGCTTAACGAAAATCGGGCAGCATTTCCCCTATATATTCGCCTAACCCGAATTTCCAATTATTCTCCTGTCAACACAGAAATATCAACAACAGAGATATACATACGAAATTTTCACAATTCAGCCCATAACAATTCTAACAACCCAACAATTTCTCTAAATCCATTTCAACCCACAATTTCCTATAACATCAATTTTATGCATTTTCTTACTTCCGATTTCGTCCAATCCAATTTTAATAACTTCATTACAACACTATTAACACAATTACACCATAAAACAAGAAAATCTTACCTTAATTTTCTCGGAGGAATTTCTACTCTTAATTGCTCCAATTTCGCAATTTCTTCTTCCTCGATTCAATATTCAATATTGCTATCACCTCTTTGAACTAGTAAATCACCTTGGAATTAAATCAAACCAATTTTTTTTAAAACAGCCATGGCTGGCCGTGAACAGTAGCAGCCATGGCTGCTCCCCTTTTTCTCTTTTTCTTTCTAAGTCTTTTTCTTTTTAATTTGCAAAGTGAAAATGAATTCATCAAGTTGATCTTTAACTATATGTATGATTCCTCTTGGTTGGACACGTCCCCCCCCCCCCCCCCCTTTAATGACTCACCAATTATTTTGATTTGTCATTTTGTTTTAATTTTCGGGTGGGTCCCACTAGTGCCTTGATTAAATTAATTACTCACTAACCCCTACTTAATAATTTAATCATAATTAATTAATTCCTAATCTCCAATAATATTTTTACACAAAATAAAATTTACAAACAATTTATGTAATAATTAAAATTGAAAATTAAAGGTTCTTATTTCATGTCCGAAAATAATTCCGCCTTTAACTTGAGTCGATTTTCTTGCAGATAATTCGACGTATAAATACACAGGGTATAACACCGAATCACCTCTGAACTGAGATCTTGAAAAACTCTGACTAGGCTGGGAACGAGTAGATCTATCGAATCTCTGGCCTGAAAATCGTGGAGGCGCACTATTCATAGAAAGCCCTGAATGCCTAGAAAACTGTTGTCTATGCTCGCCTCTAAACTCACTCATCGGACCCGAAGATCTAGCGCTTTTGCTATGTCCCCTATCATGCTCACGCTGACTTCGTTGTTGTTGTAGGCTTTCTTCTAAATTCTAAGCATGGGCCTGAATGCGTGAAATATCCATGTTGTCCTAAAGGGACGCGGTCAAGCACCTATCCATCAAATGCGGCCCTAGGCCTTTCACAAATCGGTGCACTCGGTCACCCATATCCGCTACCTTGGCCGAAGCATACCTGACCAAAGAATTGAAGCAGAGACTATACTCTAGAGCACTCATGTTTCCTTGCCTCAAATTCAAGAACTTATTGGCTCTAGCTCGCCGAACTTCTGGAGGCAAATAATGTTGGAGGAAAGCATCAACAAACTATTGCCATACCGGGGGAGGTGCATTGGCTCCTCGTGAAGCCATCCAAACCGTGTACCAATGAACCGCAACATCCCTCAATCTATAGGACGCTAACTCCACCAATTCGGTGTCCAAAGCATGTATCAAGCGAAGCATCCTTAACATTCCATCAATAAAATTCTGAGAGTCCTCATCCGGCTTTGATCCAATGAATTCCGGAGGGTTTAAGCTAATGAAGTCACGGGCCCTTGAACTAATGGCCCTATTAGCTTGCCCTGTACTTTGTCGCTGAGTCTGAGTAGCAACCAATTGAGTAAGCAATTGAATGGCCTTTTTTACATCTTTGCCTGAAGCATCCGATGGAGGAGCCGGAGGTGCTGGAGCTGGGGCTGAGGCTCCCTCACGCTCCTCAGAAATAGGCACTGACTGGGAGGACTGAGATTGAGCCACATTCTAGGACTCACTTTCCTCTACAACTGTTGTCGGTAGTCTTTCGACCCGCTTTTCTGCCACTGTCTTGCCCTTTTGGGCTGTCGTAGCCTTTCTCTTTACAGGCATCTCTGAAATACACAATACACAGTTAAGGAGAAGGAAGTTCTTATATCATAGCTCTATCGCACGATGTTATGAAGAAAGAAGTTCAATCATTCCTAAAATGCCTGCAGCCTCATGTTTATAAATGTGGCACGCAACACACCCATAACCAAGACTCTACTGGACATGGCTCGTAGACACACCTTAGGACAGAACTGCTCTGATACCACTTTTGTCACGACCCAATCGACGGGCACCCGGTGTTAGTCCACCCGGGCACCTCTTAACATACCTTTACATCTACATTTAGGTAAGCCACGTATAAAATCATACATTTCTACTAATCAATCATACTAATCCCATTGGAGAACAATACCTTTATATCAACATCAGCAACTATGCCCATATTAATGTACATAAGCCAATGAGGCTAACAAAATGACGTCCAAAATATTGGCCGACAAGGCCAAACACATCTAACCATATACACATGTCTACGAGCCTCTAAGGAAAGTATGTCGTATCATATAGGTGGGACAGGACCCCGCTATGCCCATAAATATGTACATAAAAGAATAAGTACCAAAAGCTATAGCTCCGAATGAGATGGAGCTCTGCCATATAGTCCCTGAGAAATATAGCTTATGGATCAATCCTGTCTCCCTGGCCACCTGCGGGCATGACGCAGCATCCACAAACAAAAAGACGTCAGAACGAAAAATGTATTGAGTATGTAAAGCGCGATCAATATCTATATAGAAGCATAATAAGCAACATAAGAAATAGCATAAGATGGGAGATAGTAGTATCAACGTCATAAGCACTTACTTGCCTTTCATAGGGACTTTCCATTTCTAGTACGTGATTGTGGACATACGTCTGTATCCATATTCGTATTTATATCCGTACTCATTTACATTTGTATCCATAATCGTATTCATACTCATATCTATGTCATATACATATCCATATCATATACATATCCATATTATATACATATCCATATCATATACATATCATTTACATAGCATACCAGACTACGAAGGTTCGGTGTTTCACGTACCCGACCATGGTTAGGCTCGGTGATCATACATATCTGGCCAACCAAGGCTCAGTGTTACACATACCTGGCCTTACCAAGGCTTAGTGTTATCCGTACCCAACTGCAGTGGTGCGCGCGCATCGTCATATACATATACATACATCTATATATTCTACCCGGCCATATATGCTCAGGGTTTCATAATAGCCATACATACATATAAGCTCATAGGCATCTTTAGCATTATCACTACTATCATCGTCATCATTATTGTTATCGCTATTATTGTCATCATCATCATCATCATTACCATTATCGTCATTCATTACGTCTATCCTTATAGGATTGTTCGTCATATGAGGAATTTAGTACAATCGTAATACATATCTAGGATTATAAGCTTTGTAGCTATTTGGCCATAGAACCGTGACTTATGAAAGATATTTGGCCATACATATCCTTAAAGGTATGTACAATCGCATCATAGGCTCATAGAAGAATAGATATTTAGCCAAAGAACCATGCCTTATGAAAGAAGGGTGAGCCTTACATACCTTTCCGTTCAACTATTTTATCATTTGCACGTTCTCCTTTAATGCTCACGTTTCTACCTTCATTAGAGTTATACTATCATTAGAAAACCGATAGCTAGCATACATGACTAAGGCTAGAGAAAATTGGGCAGCATCTCCTTTATTTCTACGACATTCCTCCATATCGTAAATCAACTCCCAAACGTCAATAATACATTCACAATATCATAACATTAGTCTTTATTTATCCACATTATCTATATTTCTCAATTCACTACCAATCACCCATATTCATATACATTGCCTATCCCATGTTCTTAAATCATTTATAACATATCCATATCACAACACATCAGGAATCGTGACTCAATTCAAGCTATTACTCAAAATGACACTATTTCCACATTCATAACCCATTTTTCTATATCCTTCTACAATCCAAGTGTTTCAACTTTCAAATACCTTAAACAACATGGAAATACCATAAATATTACCTTAGATGGTGTAGGGATGAACCTTGGGTGAAAACACCTCACTTGAGCAAAACCCTAGTTTCAACTTCACTTGGATTTCTTGCCTTGGATGAACTTTAATGGGTTTCTTACACTAGATTCACTTAGATTGATGTTGTTAATCACTAACATCTCTTGAATTCTTGTGGGAGAAGTGTAGAGAGATGTTTGAGAGGGAAGGGGTGTGAAAGGAAATGAAATGAAATAAGACTTGGATCCCTCATTAAATACACCAAATCTTTCCTGACCAGTTCTACGGACCAACATACGATCCGTATAAATTATACTGACCGTATGTCTGGCCGTAGATTTTGTCCAGAGAGGGGTGCCAATCTGGGCTGATTGTACGGTCCAACATACGGTCCATATGTTTTATACGGTCCAACATATGGTCCGTATGTTTTATACGGCCAGTATGTTTGGCCGTATAATCCCCAGTTTTCCGAAGTTCGTTCTCGTCGACTCGTTTGATCTCCAATCTTTATGGAACCTTCTTAGCACTTGTTTATAACCTCATTAACAATCTAAGGGATGTTATAACTCTTATCCAAAGAATTATTATGTCCTCGTTAACTTGTTACTCGTAATTCCTATTCGATACCTATCGTAAGCCTTGCCTTCTCTTGGCAAACTTTCTTCACTTATCTCGAACGTCTTTTAAATTTTAATTAGGGTCATCAAATGTCATTCCTTACTTATCAAAATACCGTATACTTCGTGCTCTTCGTTAGTCTATTCACTGTGCATCAACGGAAATTTGTTCGAGGTGTAACAACTATTTCATCTGGAAGTATCAAGGGGAAAACAATGTGACAGGTGAGATGTGTTCGAGTGGTGATTTGTAGTAATTTGTGTAGTATGCTATCAGTTATGTGTACATTTTGTAGTATAATCCATAATGACTCAAATCAAATATAACGTTTGTAGTAATCTATGTGGTAAAAATCGGGTCAAGACGGTCCCGTTTCGATCTTTTGAGAGTTCGAGCAGGATCGTATAATGGTTTTGGACTTTTCCACAAATTTTGTTTAGATTTCGATGAGTTTCGGATGTGTTTGGGTTGTATGGTGTTTATTTTTGTTTCGAGGAAAAAAGGTAGTAAATGTATCAATTAAATGCTATAACATTTTATTGTCATGTCGATAAATGAAAGTAATTATGCCCACTAGGTCTCTAGTGCACTTACTTCACTTGCTGACAATTCCCACACCTAGCCACAAAATCTGCAATATCTCTTCTCATCCTCCCCCACCAGTAGTGCTGCCTCAAATCTCAACACATATTCTTGGCACCCGAATGAATAGAGTACCTCAAACTATGGGCCTCGGTGAAAATCAAATGAATCAAGTCACCAACACGAGGAACGCACACACATCCCTTGATCCTCAAAATCCCCTCACTATCAAGAATGGCCTCTTTGGCCTTACCTCTCAGAACCTTATCACGAATCCTACACAACTGGGAATCCTTAAACTGCTGGGCCCTAATCTGCTCCAAGAGGGACGACTTGCCTAAACACAAGCTAAGACTCTGCCCAGAACTGAGATGTCAAAGCGCAAAAAACTGTTAGCCAGTGTCTGAACCTCCATGACTAACGCACGCTCGAAAGCAATCAATCGGGATGGGGCGGGGGGGGGGGGGGGGGGGGGGGAATTAACCTTAGGTTTTGTTTTATAGATGTCAATCAACTTAAATTTTTACATGGTCCTGACTACGCCGGAGTTGCTACGAATTTGGTGGGCCAAACATCCCAGGAAGAGAAAAGAGGAATTTCGTGTCATTTAGGAAATTTGACATCTATCATGACTATGACCAGTTGCAAGGAACTGATAGAAGTAATTACCGAATTCTGGGATAGGGACCGGATGGTTTTCAGATTTGAGGATGACATTGAAATGAGACCAACTCTGGAGGAGTTTAGGGATGTATTGACTAGCGTAGGCTCAGGGTTGAAAAGAAGAAAGAAACCCGACCAAAATGCTTTGATCCCGGAAAAATCCACCTATTCCCAAATTTGTAGGATGCTTTCTTTAAACTATGCCAATTGGGCCCATGGCCCCACCATACCCTTCAGAGAGTTGTACAGAAGGTTTGGATGTCCGGATGGATATTTGGAGCATCCCGGAGAATTCAAGACTTATGCCGATTGGACATCCACCAAACCCTTGGCTTTCGCCATTTACTTTTTAGGAACTATGGTCTTTCCCAAGGATTGGTCCTTAGCCATAGATACTTGAGTCATTTCAGTCACCCATGCCATCTTTTACGGGATAACCCAAAAAAAAGAAACCAAATACTTTGATATAACCCCGAGCATATTAGCCTATTTGTACCGAGCCCTAAGTCTCTGCCAGAATCATTAGAAAGACTTCCAAGGGTGTAATTTAATCTTGCAATGGCGGATCCCCAAACATATGGTCAAGGTTAGGGGTCAACAACACTTAAGTAAGTCGGCTGAAAGGGACAGTCTTCGGGATTTTTGCCCGAACTTCGGAGAACAAAATAGACAAAGTTGGACATTCACCTTCCCTAGATTGAAGGAAGAAAGCATTCAATGGACGTTCTATGACTTCAGATCTACTGAAGTTATAGTAAAAGGAAGAAAGTGTCCATTTTTGCCGCTTATGGGAATACGAGGGATTCACCCTTATGCTCCTGCCCGGGTGTTACACCTTGGAAATTTCCCCATTAGCGTATAGCGAATAGGCCAAAGAAGGGTATGACGAATACAATATTTTGACAAGAAATAAATGGTAATCGATGACCCTAAACGGGAATTCGAAAGCATATGAGGCAAGGAAAGAAAGTTGCTAAGAAAAGCAAACCACATGTTGTGTATCGGATAAGAATAACGAGCAACGATTTTGTGATGGCATAATGAGGTCTTAGGGATAATAAATAGCGTCCTTTATATTGGTATTGAAGTGTTAAACAAGTGTTATGAAGGTTCCATAAGGATCGGAGATCAAACGAGTCGACGAAAACCGAAATCGCTTCAGTTGGCATTATACGGCCAAACATACAGTCCGTATAAATTATACTGGCCGTATGTTGGACCGTATAATTGGACAAGATGAATATAACATTCTTGACCAAACATACGGCCTTATAAATAGTACGGACCGTATGTTGGTCCGTATGTTCCACTCGGGACATCTTTTAAATCACTTAAGGGATCATTTTTCATTTCCACCTTGTTTCATTTCCCATCTCTCCCACTCAAGAAATCTCTAGAAAATTCTCTAAACACTTCAACCATAAGAATACCAAGGAAATCAATGATCAACAACATTAAATCCATGAAACAAAGTGTGTGAAACTCAAGTGAAGTTCATCCAAACCAAGAAGTTCCAAAAAGGGTGAAGTAGGGTTTTGGTGCAAAAGGAAGGATTCCACTCTAGGCTTGTTCCACCATCATCTAAGGTAAGTTTCATTCCTATACCATGTTGTTTAAGGTGTTGGAAGGTTAGGATACCCGAATGGTAGAAAAGCATAGCAAATGGGTCATAAATGAGTGAATAGTGCCATGGCTAGATAGTAGTTGAATTGAATCATGAATGTTAATGTGTTGTGATTATGAATACGTTCTAAATGACATTTAGACCATGAAATAAGTTCTATATACGATAAAATGCGATAATGAGTTACAAGTATAAATGTGGAGAAATTAGAGAGAAATGGTGGATTGTGGTTAATGCATGTAAATGATGATTATTGATTTCAATATTGTGGATGTTATTGTGAGCGTTTGAGAGTTGATATAGAATACGAGAAAAGTAGTAGAAACAAAGGAAGTGCTACCCAATTTTCTCTTGAAATGGTAGCGCATTCTTATGGTTGATTAACTAATGTTAGTGCGAATTCCCTCTTGAAGGTAGAGACAGGATATGGAAGGAGAACAAGCGAACGATAGCTTAGTTAAACGTCAAAGGTATGTGAGGCTAGTCCCTTTTTTCTAATGGCATGAATCCTATAGCGTAACTTCTTTCCTATCCATGAGCCTATGTCCATAGTTAGCTACACAAGGTAATGAGTTTAAGTATAGGGATTCTAATGTTGTTATTTATCGCTTACACTCACCTTATATGCTAATCCTTTTAAGGTGAGGTAGGATGTCAATGATTGTTCCATAATGCAATCGGGGGATCACGACCTTACGTCACCCCGATAAAGTATGGTTGGTCTTGAGCCTTATGCATTTATTATGATAAGCTAAGCATATTATGATGAGCATATGATGATATTACAATTACACCGCGCCTATTTGGCTGGGCAGTCACCACTAAGGCGGGCAGCTATATGATACACCATGGCCAAATGGCATTGGCAGACACCACTAGTGGACGGCATGAGATGGTACCCCAGACGCGGGAGGCCTGGACGCAGGCTCATGTTATGATTGTCACACCGATCCGATATGGACGGGAAGTTTATACATTATGCATATATGATATGATGATGAGCATGAGTAAGACAGCATGACTTGTTTTTCTTATACTTGACAGTTAGATTCTGATGTTCCATATTAGTATCTTCTTTACATCATTGTCTTATTTCGTTGTTTATGCCTCTCATACTCAGTACAATATTCGTACTGACGTCCGTTTTCTTCGGACGCTGTGTTCATGCCCACAGGTAGACAAGGACGAGAGCTCGATCCAGATTTGTAGTAGTTGTCAGCTGATTGGAAGCCCTCCATTGTCCCGGAGGTGCTTATGATTATTCTTTTGTGTATATATAGCCATGTATATGTATTTTGGGCACGACAGGGTCTTGTCCCGTCCCTATGTTCTGCACTCCAGTAGAGGCTCGTAGATACGCAGTGCGGGTTGGATGGTCTCACGAGATCGCTACTGTATACATACATATATATATATAAATATATATATATATATATATATATATATATATATATATATATATATATATATATATATATATTATTTTGATAGCCTAAGGGCACATGTACATGATAGTATTTTATGTTTTCATACGAAATATGATTTCCCTACGCTATGAATATAAAGATGATAAAAAGGGCATTAAATGAGTAAAATGAGCGACAGAATGAGCGGTGCTCGGTGGTTAGTCCCGGGTACCCGTCGTGGCCCCTAGCTGGGTCGTGACAAAAGTGGTATCAGAGCAGTTAGGTCCTAGGAAGTGTCTACGAGCCGTGTCTAGTAGAGTCTTGTTTATGGTGTGTTGCACGCCACATCAATAAACAAGAGGCTACAGGGCATTTAGGAAAAATGACCATCTTTCTTCTATGAGATCGTGAGATAGAGCCATGTATAAGATTTTATCCTGCCTAATAGTGTGTTGTGGTTTCAGAATACCGCCAAAGGGGAAAGCTATAGCCTCCCAGAAGGGCAAGACTACGACAAAGAGGCGGGTAGAAAGAGGCCCTCCAATGAATATTGAAAAGGGTGAATCGGATAATGAGGCCTCGTCTAATACTTCCTCTACCCCGCCCAATATGGGAGAACAAGGAGGATCCCCAGCTCCAATTCCTCCGCCGGTTGCTTCGGGTCAATAAATGACCGAGGCCATGCAGCTATTGAAACAATTGGTCATTGCACAGGCACAACGACAAAATGTGGGTTTAAGTGACAGGGCAGCAAGTACCAAGGCCCGTGATTTTATGAGCCTAAATCCTCCGGAGTTCTTCAGGTCAAAGCCGGAGGAAAACCCACAAGGTTTCATTGATGAAATGTTGAGGACATTGAAGCTTGTCCATTCTTCCGAAACCGAATCCGTGGAGTTGGCATCTTATACACTCTGGGATGTAGTGGTGTTATGGTACAACAACTGGGTATATCAAGAGGGGAGAACGAGCCTCCTCCGGTTTGGGAAGAGTTTGTAGATGCTTTTATTCGTCACTATTTGCCACCTGAGGTCCGCCGAGCTAGAGTGGATAGATTTTTGAATTTGAGGCAAGGAAACATGAGTACCCGGGAGTATAGCATGCAATTTAATTCTTTGGCTAGATATGCTCCGACTATGGTGGCCGACATGGGAGACCGGGTACATAGATTTGTGAGTGGCCTAGGGCCACATATATTCAGAGATTGTTTGACAGCTTCCTTACAAGACGGGATGGATATTTCTCCAATACATGCCCATGCACAGAATTTGGAGGGGCGACAACAACAACGAAGAGGCGACCGTGATATCGATAGAAGGCAAGGCAAGAGGGCCAGATCTATGGGCGCTAGCAGTGATCATAGAGGGGATCAAGGCAGACATATTCTGGGTACTCAGGCCAGTCAGTGATGAGTGCACCTCCTCGATTCGCAGGTAGGAGATTTGATCGCTCCTTCCGTTCAGGACAGGGCCAGAGTTCGAGGGCATCAGATTCCCAATTCAGGGAAGATTATAGTCAGAGGAGACCCCCAGTGCCGCGATGCAACCAATACGGTAGATTACATGCCAGACAGTGTCGTCAGGGTTCGGATGCCTATTACACTTGTGGTCAGGTGGAGCATATGATAAGAGATTGCCCGTCGATGAGTTGCAAATTTGGAGTTCAGCCTACAGGTTCAGCAGCTGGTTCTTCATCAGTACTCCCGGTAGGGCAGACTCCCCAGATGACAGCATGCCGAGGTAGAGGTCGAGGGGCAGCATCTACTTCAGGTGCCACTCATCCCCGTGTATATGCTTTAGCCGGACGACAGGATCTCGAGTCCTCTCCGGATGTAGTTACAGGTATACTGTCTATATTCTCCCGTGATGTGTATGCATTGATAGATTCGGGTTCTACATTCTTTTATATTACTCAACATGTTGCTGGTTGTATTGGGGTGAAACCCGAGTCAATTAGACCCTTTGAGGTACTCAATCCGGTTGGTGATCCCGTGACAGCACGACAAGTGTACAAAAATTGTGTCATTGTGATATGTGATCGTCAGACCAAAGCTGATTTGATTGAGCTGAAAATGGTAGATTTCGATGTAATCATGGGTATGGATTGGTTGGCCTCGTGTTATGCAAATGTTGATTGCCGCACAAAAGTGGTTCGGTTTCAATTTCCGGGAGAGCCCGTGCTTGAGTGGAAAGGTAACACAGCATCGCCAAAGGGCAGGATTATTTCCTACCTTAAGGCGAGGAAGATGATAGCGAAAGGCTATATTTATCATTTAGTTCGGGTACATGACACAGAAGCAAAGCCGCCAACTTTCCAGTCAATTCCGGTAGTGAATGAATTCCCAGACGTGTTTCCAGACGAGCTTCCAGGTCTTCCACCAGAAAGAGTGATTGACTTCTCCATTGATGTGTTGCTGGACACCAAGCCTATTTCTATTCCTCCGTACCGAATGGCTCCGGCAGAGCTGAAAGAGTTAAAGGCACAGTTGAAAGATTTGCTTGAAAAGGGGTTTATTAGACCTAGTTCATCACCGTGGGGAGCACCAGTCTTGTTTGTGAGAAAGAAAGACGGTTCCCTGCGAATGTGCATCGATTATAGGAAATTGAACAAAGTGACGATAAAGAACAAATATCCTCTTCCAAGGATTGATGACTTGTTCGACCAGTTGCAAGGTGCCAAGTGGTTTTCTAAAATAGATTTGAGGTCAGGTTATCATCAAGTGAGAGTTAGAGAAGCAGATATTCCAAAAACAGCCTTCAGAACGAGATATGGTCACTATGAATTCCGAGTGATGTCATTCGGGTTGACTAATGCTCCGGCTGTATTTATGAATCTTATGAACAACATATTCAGGCCCCTCTTGGATCTATTTGTGATCGTATTTATCGATGATATTCTGGTGTATTCTCGCACAGTATCAGAACATGCAGATCATCTGAGAATTGTTCTTGGCATTCTTCGAGCCCTAGAATTGTATGCAAAATTTTCAAAGTGCGAGTTTTGGCTAAATTCTGTAACATTTTTGGGCCATATTATTTCAGATGATGGCATTCGAGTCGACACTCAGAAAATGTAAGCTGTGATGACTTGGCCAAGGCCTACGACGCCTACAGAAGTTCGTAGTTTTCTGGGTTTGGCAGGTTATTATAGAAGATTCGTAGAGGGCTTGTCTTCTATTTCAGCCCCATTGACGAAGCTAACCCAGAAGTCAGCAAAATTTCAATGGGACGATGCTTGTGAGCGTAGTTTCCAAGAGTTAAAAAATAGGTTGACCTCAGCTCCAGTTTTAACACTTCCAGAAGGGTCAGATGGCTATGTTGTGTATTGTGACGCTTCCGGTGTCGGATTAGGATGCGTATTGATGCAGCATGGTAGAGTTATTGCATATGCTTCGAGACAATTGCGGAAACATGAAAAGAATTATCCAACGCATGATCTTGAATTGGCTGTGGTTATTCATGCCCTGAAAATATGGAGGCATTATTTATATGGTGTGCACGTTAATAACTATACAGATCACAAGAGTCTTGAGTACATTTTCAAGCAAAAGGAGTTGAACTTGCGATAGAGGCGGTGGTTAGAATTATTAAAAGATTATGATGTGAACATTTTTTACCACCCCGGGAAAGCAAATGTAGTAGCCGATGCGCTTAGCCGACGATCGATAGGCAGTTTCTGTAAAATCCCTCCGGAAAGGAAAGAGATGGTTCAAGAACTTCACCGATTAGCTAATTTGGGAGTGCGTGTAATTGATTCAGATGATGCAGGTATTAGTATCAAAGATTCCACAATTTCGTCCTTTGATATGGTCGTAAAAGAGCGGCAGTATGAAGATCCTCAGTTATGTCGTTATAGAGATGCATCTCACGGGAAAGAAAAGTCTCCATTTAAGTTTCTATGGATGGGATTCTTAGATACCGAGGCAGGATATGTGTGCTGAATGTGGCGGAATTGCGCCGACGAATTCTAGAAGAAGCCCATTGTTCCCGGTATTCTATTCACCAAGGTACAACCAAAATGTATCATGATCTCAAGATGATGTACTGGTGGGATGGCATGAAGGGAGACATAGCAGAATTTGTAGCACAATGTCCAAATTGCCAACAAGTAAAAGTTGAACATCAGCAGCCTGGAGGCTTATTGCAAACAATAGAGATACCCACCTGGAAATGGGAAGTGATCAACATGGATTTCATCGTGGGATTACCCCGTTCCCGTGGCAGGTATGATTTTATATGGGTGATCGTGGACAGATTGACAAAAGCAGCTCATTTTCTCCCGGTTAGAACTACCTACTCAGCAGAAGATTATGTAAGATTATATCTCAAGGAAATTGTGCGACTACATGGTATACCATTATCTATTATTACAGATAGAGGAGCACAGTTTAAAGCTAAGTTCTGGAAGTCTTTTCAAGAAGCTTTGGGCACGCAAGTGAAGTTTAGCACGGCATTTCATCCGCAAACTGATGGGCAGGCTGAGCGTACCATTCAAACCTTAGAAGATATGCTCCGGGGGTGTGTGTTGGATTTCGGTGGTAGCTGGGATGATCACTTACCCCTTATTGAGTTCGCATACAACAATAGCTACCATTCTAGTATACAAATGGCTCCATATGAAGATTTATATGGAAGGAGATGTAGATCTCCAATCGGATGGTTCGAAATAGGAGAAGCACAATTAGTGGGCCGTGAATTGATCCATTAAGCGATAGACAAATTCAAGGTGATCCAACATCGGTTGTTGACAGCCCAAAGTCGCCAAAAGTCATATGCGGACAACCGTCGACGAGACTTGAAATTTCAAGTCGGTGATTGGGTGTTCTTGAAAGTGTGGCCAATGAAAGGGGTGATGAGATTTGGTAAGAAAGGGAAGCTAAGTCCCAGATACATTGGACCCTACAAAATCATCACGGTGGGTCAGGTAGCCTATGAATTGGATTTGCCTTCGGAGCTTGAATCAGTCCATCTAGTCTTTCATGTTTCGATGCTCCGCAAGTGTGTTGGAGATCCCACAAAGATTGTCCCGATAAACGATGTGCAAGTAACGGAAAAGCTAACCTATGAAGAAGTGCCTATTGCCATCCTAGATAGGCAAGTGCGGAAGCTTCGAAATAAAGAGGTAGTGTCGGTCAAAGTATTGTGGCGAAACAACAATCGGGAAGAAATGACTTGGGAAGCGGAAGAGAGTATGAAGTCTAATTATCCACACTTATTCCAACCCCCAGGCGAGATCCAAGACGAAACGCCGATGATGTAAGGTATGTACGCTTTTTTTTATGCTTTCGGTCGTGTGCGGCCACGGATATTTTGATGTTGTGATGTAGCCCTGTGAGGCGATGATATTATGGGTTGTTGTGATAGGTTGGTAGTGCCAAGTTACAGGGGAAACTCTGACGAAATTTTTGTAGAATCCCGAGTGTTTAACATTCGAGGACGAATGTTCCAAAAGGGGGGGAAGAATGTTACACCTTGGAAATTTCCCCGTTAGCGTATAACGAATAGGACAAAGAAGGGTATGACGAATACGATATTTTGACAAGAAATAAATGGTAATTGATGACCCTAAACGGGAATTCGAAAGCATATTAGGCAAGGAAAAAAAGTGTCACGACCCAACCCCGTAGGCCGTGACTAGTGCCCGAATTGGACACTCATATTGCCTGTTAACTGTAATCATTTATAACTAGCATGTCATGAACTTATTTGTATGAAAAGGCAGGGCGTTGTTTTAAAGCTGTCACGATTCTGTATGTCATAAGCACCTGTCTCCTGAGGAGTTACCATTTTTTTTTTAAACAACAACATATATATTTCTACGCAAGCCGACAAGGCTGCCATTACACGCAACATTCCAAACATACATACATATGCAAGCCGACAAGGCTGCCATCACGAATGGGTACGCCCCAAACATAAGTCATGTTCATACAACGCAACATCAACTATACATAGACCCACACAGATGTCCACAGACCTCTAAGAGTAGTGATAGTATCATATGACAGGATAGGGCCCCGCCGTACCCCGAATAAACACATCCATATATGACAAAAGGGAGTTATACCACAAGCTAGGCTCCGGAACAAAGGAGCACTTCAAAGTAGCTGAATAAGTATCCTAAGCTGGCGGATCTCCAAAACAAGCATCTGTACCTGCGGGCATGAACGCAGCCCCCCGAAGAAAGGGGGTCAGTACGGAATATGTACTCAGCATGTAAAGCATGAAATGTAGTAATAGACTCATAAGGAGACAAAGTATGTAGGACCCAATGCAACAATCAGAAATTCATAAAACTTGCCTTTGGACATATTTCATCTGTATCATTCTCATATCAATATCGTTACAGAGTTTTGTAATCAAAGCTGCATAATCATTATGTATATAACATATGTATAACGTGTCACGGCCCTTTAATGAAGGACTCGGTAATTAATATAGTAAATATGCGCACAAGAACGTGTCCTGGCCCGGGACTCAGTGAAGGATATAGCGGTAAGCACGAGCAGAATAATAAGCAACTACATATATGTAATTCATCTTTTGAGACTCAATAGATAAGCAACTAACCAACTCTAAAGTATTGGGATAATAATCATATTCAATTCTTTTCAACTCTCATTATAAGTTATAGCAAGGAACGTTTCAGCTTTCATGTACATGTATCAATTTGACATGGTGTAGTTTTTGAAAGTCAAGTATGCTTCTGTTCATGCCATTTTTTTAAGAGTAAGAACTTCTATACATCATTCATTAGTCAATCATGTAGTAGACTCGTGACAATAGCATTAAGGAAATATAGAATCATAAGTCATGCATGGAACTAGAGAATAGAATTTACCCCAAGGTTCATATCATTTCATACTTACGTCTAGGAAATGCCAAAAGAAAGAAAGAATAGGCTTTACATACCTTTAGCGTTTAGTCGTATTATAACTTGTACTTGCTGCCCAAAAACACTTATCCTATACCAAGATATCAAGAGCTACAATTAGTCTACGAGGGAATTCAATACGTATTTTGACGCTCACAATCCCTTTCTAACATTTAAACGACGTTTCGTTCGCATTCAAACCAACTAGTGCTACAAGCTAACATTGCTAATCATTCTTTCATATATCAATCCAAACTTGTTTAACATGACTTAGGGGACTTTGGACAGCTTGCACATCATTCAAATTAGTGCCAAACTCACGGCCAAACAGCACATACCACAATACCATTTTCACTTAGCAATTTTCCAAATTTAACGACAACAACACGTTTAATAACATTACTTTCACGATTCTTGGAACTGTTTTAGCGTCATTTTTATTCTTACAACAGCCCACAAATCATTTCAATTTCAACTCGAATCATTGCACTTCACTTTCACTATATGTTCATAACAACATTCAACATTCAACATACACTAATTCACTTCTAACCTTAAAACAGTCCACGGTTTTTGACTGCTTATATACTTCAACATGATTCGTTTCTTTAACACCTCAATTCACATATTCAATATGCATACAATACACCACAATGTCCATACCAACAACAATCAAAACTTGGCACAAAAACAGTCCACAATCCCCCTAAAACAGTCCCCTTACACGGCTTCAACACAACTACAATATCTCCATGATTTTCATCCATTTATCCATACTACAACACATTCAATCCATTTCCAATACATGTACAAGAAGATTAAGCATGATTCCATTTAACTCTACAACACACGGCTCATTTCAAATTCCAGAAAAACAGTCCAATACCAAGATACAACATCATAAACAAACTTCTACAATCTTTGTTCATTTACATATGTTGACACATATTCAATCCACCAATAATACATGCAAAATGAGACCAACCATGACTTCACTAAGCTCACGGCTCACCACCCCCCCCCCCAACTTCAACCACAACAATAATCCAACAACAACATGCACGAATTGTTCCTTCAAATTATCATACAACATAAGAAAAATGATCATTCTTACCTTGTAACTAACTTCTTCAATCGGTTAGCCCCTCAAACTCTCTTCTTGAATTTTAACTCTTGTTCTTGCTATATCAATGGATGCTACACGTTAATATACCTTCAATGGAGTTGAATTGCTTAAGAAAACTGAATTTTTGGAGCAAATTTAAAACCCTCACTCTCGGCTAGCTCTAGGCAGAGAGTTTCCCTTTCTCTCTCTATGTGTTCTTAACTTCTGATTGTTAAAATGATGTAGTGAGTTGTGGGGTGAATCTGATTTTTACCTTATATATGGGTTGCAAGGTTTGGACAAGTGTCCCACTCAAGTTTTTTGGGTCAAGAATCTTTGACCATTGCACTCAACTACACGGCCAGACATGGCTAAAAATAATGGACTGATTTTTGTTCCCAATCCCACTAATAATCTAATCATGATTAATTTAATCCCAATTTCCCATTAATACTTCCATGCCAACGAAATTTGTAGGTAATTTGTGACTTGAAACGAAACCGGAAGTTAAAGTCTCTACTTCGTATCTTGAGATAGTCTTGTCTTTAACTTGTCGCGTTTATTTTAAAACGTCCCAATGTATGAAAATATGGGTTATAACATCCTTCCTCCCTTTAGAACATTCGTCCTCGAATGTTACATTAGTGTTGTATTAGCATACTTAACCTTTCACCCTTCCTAGTCAATCTTATCCTTCACAACCTCACAGCCTGTCTTACCAATACATTTGCATCCGTCACAATTCATTTTCCTCTGTACTCTTAGTTTAATCATACTACTACTTCTTTTACTATAAACTCGTCATAATTTATCCCTATTTTTTCTAACAACAAAGGGAGAAATATATGACAGTGTGGAGCCTGGGTCTATCAATGCATATACATCTTGGGAGGAAATCGATAATATACCTGTAAAAACATTCGGCGACGCCTCCTGATCTTGTCTGCTAGCTAAGGCATATATGCGGTTTGAAGGACCGCTAGAACTGGAAATTCCGTCCCGGCCTCTGCCACGGCCTGCTGGTGTCAGAATACCTTGCCCCATAGGGCGCATAGCTACCGAAGAGGATGAACCAGCAACCGATCCAGTAGGCTGAGCTGCGCCACCTGCACCACCCCCAAATCGACACTCCCTCATAGTATGGCCTTGACGGCCGTAAGAGAAACAAGCACTAGTAATACGGCGGCATTCCTTCGGATGGCGCCTGCTACATCGAGGGCACTGTGGTATAGGTGGCCTCGTCTGGCCTGAATCCCTGTGCATCTGGAAACCTGAAGTCATGGAGCTTTGACCAGCTTCTAAATACCCTGTGCTATCAAACCTCCTACCAGTGAATCGTGGAGGTTCACTCTGTGCCGGCTGAGAAGGATAGCTATTATGCTGCTGCTGGGGCTGCCCGCCCCGAAACTCACCAGAATACCCCGCTGATCTAACTCTCTTATGCTGACCCCTGTCATACTCTCTATCACGTCGATGCCCTCTACGTCAGTCCTCAACTCCCTGTGCATATGCCTGCACTCAAGCGATGTCCATACCGGGCTGAGAAGCCATTGCCATACAGCTATCAATCAAATAAAGATCCAGCCCCATCACGTAACGATGCACCCTATCAGCCATGTCAGCTACAATAGTGGGCGCGTACCTAGCCAGCGAATCAAATTCGAGACTATACTCTCGAACACTTCTGCCATCCTGTCTCAGGTGTAGGAATCTATCAACTCTGGCCCGCCTCATCTCCAGAGGCAGAAAATGGCCCAGAAAGGCCTCCACGAACTCGTCCCATACTGCTGGTGGAGCATCCTCACCCCTGGACAACTCCCAGGACGCATACCAATTAATCGCTACATCACGCAACCGATATGAGGCCAATTCAACCGACTCAGTCTCGAAAGCTTTAGTCACTCGCAACGTACGCAGCATCTGTCAAATAAAATCCTGTGGATCCTCTGCGGGCTTTGACCCATAAAACTCTGGGGGGTTACAAGTCAAGAAATCACGGACCCTCAAACTATCGTGTCTGTCCGCATAATCACCTCCTAACCCGTGCCTGCGAGCCTGCCCCGACACCAACCTGGTCAATAACTGTACTGCGTCTCTCATGGCCCTATCCTCCGCCCCTGACTGGGGAGCTGGAGGCTCGGGTGCTGGAACCCCAGGAGGCGGTGGTAGATCTGTCTCTTGATCTGCAGCTGCTGCTGCCCTAGGCTCCTCTGATAATGGTGGGGTAGCGGAGCTCACTGACTGGAGTCTAATCTCAGGCACATACTGGGAATAAGCCCTAGTAACCCTCCGGGTCCCACTGGTCTCTCCAGCTACCGCCTTGCCCTTCTGGGCGGCTATCGCCTTCTTTGGAGGCATCGCTGTAAACATAACAATATGTTAGGGAAAGATTATCCTGATAATACAGCTCTATCGCAAGATCTAGAATAAGAAGGAAATATGACATCCTAAATGTCCTGTAGCTTCCTGTTTATAGATGTGGTGCACAACACATCGATAAACAAGACTCTACTCGACACGGTTTGTAGAAACTCCGAGGATTGAACTGCTCTGATACCACTTTTGTCACGACCCAACCCCGTAGGCTGTGAATAGTGCCTGAATTGGACACTCATATTGCCTATTAATTGTAATCATTTATAACTAGCATGTCATGAACTTATTTGTATAAAAAGGCAGGGCGTTATTTTAAAGCTGTCACGATTCTGTATGTCATAAGCACCTGTCTCCTGAGGAGTTACCATTTTTTTTTTAAACAACAACATATATATTTCTACGCAAGCCGACAAGGCTGCCATTACACGCAACATTCCAAACATACATACATATGCAAGCCGACAAGGCTGCCATCACGAATGGGTACGCCCCAAACATAAGTCATGTTCATACAACGCAACATCAACTATACATAGACCCACATAGATGTCCACAGACCTCTAAGAGTAGTGATAGTATCATATGACGGGACAGGGCCCCGTCGTACCCCGAATAAACACTACATATGGTCTTGAGCCATATGCATGTATTATGATAAGCTAAGCATATTATGATGAGCATATGATGATATTACTATTACACCACGCCTATTTGGCCGGGCAGTTACCGCTAAGGCAGGTAGCTATATGATACACCATGGCCAAATGGCATGGGCAGACACCACTAGTGGACGGCATGAGATGGTACCCCGGACGCGGGAGGCCTGGACGCAGGCTCATGTTATGATTGTCACACCGATCCGATATGGACGGGCAGTTTATACATTATGCATATATGATATGATGATGAGCATGAGTAAGACATCATGACTTGTTTTTCTTATACTTGACAGTTACATTCTGATGTTCCATATTAGTATCTTCTTTCCATCATTGTCTTATTTCGTTATTTATGCCTCTCATACTCAGTACAATATTCGTACTGACGTCCGTTTTCTTCGGACGCTGTGTTCATGCCCACAGGTAGATAGGGAGGAGAGCTCAATCCACATCTGTAGTAGCTGTCAGCTGATTGGAAGCCCTCCATTGTCCCGGAGGTGCTTATGATTATTCTTTTGTGTATATATAGCCATGTATATGTATTTTGGGCACGACGGGGTCTTGTCCCGTCCCTATGTTCAGCACTCCAGTAGAGGCTCGTAGATACGCAGTGCGGGTTAGATGGTCTCACGAGATCGCTACTGTATACATATATATATATATATATATATATATATATTATTTTGATAGCCTAAGGGCACATGTACATGATAGTATTTTATGTTTTCATACGAAATATGATTTCCCTACGCTATTAGTATAAAGATGATAAAAAGGGCATTAAATGAGTAAAATGTGCGACAGAACGAGCGGTGCTCGGTGGTTAGCCCCGGGTACCCGTCGCGGCCCCTAGCTGGGTCGTGACACCGCGTTCTGTGACAATTTGGGAGAATCCAAGTCATAACCCAGATTGGAGGCATGGGAGATTTTATCATTGACTACGACATTGATAGACCACCGAGGGCTTTGGATTGTGTCTGAGAATGGAAGGGTCGCATGATTTGGGGTCCCGATACCTTAACTGAAGATAGGTTTCAACCGGGTTGTGTTGTGGAGTAATATGATTGGTTGAGGGCCGATTTGTAAGGCACACTTCCTCCTAGGCCAATTCTCTACACCAAGACAAGGATCCACAAGCTGAGATTCGAACCCATTTGATTCAAAGGAGAGCTGACGACAGAGATACTAAGTATCAGGAGAAAATTGAGTATGACAAAGTCGTTATAGGGAGTCTGAGAAATGAGTTGGAGCTTACTAATGATTGTTTAGTTGAGCTAGATCACCGAATGAAAAAGACTTTAGATGAAGTCGCTCCATTGACCTTCACAGAGAAAGGGTTTCTGATGGAGGCAACTTTGACATCAGCCCATCTTCATATTCAGACTACCCTCTGGAAAGCAAAGAAAGCAAAGACTGATAGGAATCGGGCTTCATCATCCACTGTTGTAGGACACTTTTGCTGATTTATTCATATGCACTGTCTTTACTTTATCTTTTGTACCCCTCCAGGGAAGAATGTTTTTATTAATTATTATGGGGCAATGGTTTGATTCATATGACACATTTATGTTTCAAACGATTAGTAAGCTTAAGAACGAACGTAGTGTAATCTTATGAACTGCTTTGTGTGACTTTATTTGCCGCCATATGTTTCATTTAAGTGATCAATTGGTCTCGAATACTGTCCACTCACCCAAAGAAAAACAATGAACAAAAATGCCAGTACTAAGCCTAACGACTTTCTCAGAATCTGAAGATAAACAACAAGGCGGCACCTGAGCTCGAGGTCATGAGAAGGAATGAGGTTTTGCTATGCCGAAAGATTCAAGATCTCGAAAAGCAGATCCGAGCAGTCAAATCCAAGATTAAGGAGGCAGATTAGTTAATGGACTCGACAGAGAGCTCTCCTGAAAAACCTGTCGAAGTTCAAGGAGAGTGTTACACCCCGTATCTTCGAAGAAGCACTTATCAAATTTGAAACATAAGTACGTTGAGTTAGGGTTAAGTAAAACCACTTTGGAATATAAAGAGCAAACATTATTAAATATATTTAATGAGTGAAGGATGTATGTAAGGTATATCGGAAGGTTTTATAAGGAAATGAATGTAGGAAATGGAGTAGTACGACTTTGGAGAAAGGATGGGTAATGTTTTGTGTGAAACTTTTGGTCCAACTTGGGGGACGAATATCTCTGAGCATATGAAGTGTTTTAAGGTGAAACAAAAGCCTAAAATAAAGTTCGTCGAGTCTAGTTTCCAACGCAACAAACTACTCATCGTTAGGACATCGGAGTAGAGAATTATTGTCACGACCCAGCCCCGTGGGCCGCGACTGGCACCCTACCTGGGTGCCCAGACCGAATCACACATTCATTATAAGGTCCAAACTTATTTCCGAATTTTACGAAATCATATCAAACATAATTTATATGAAAATATGTCTTAAGCGGTGGCAGAAATCAAATACAAACTGAGCGGCGGAATAGACATCGCCGGTCAAAAGTGCAAACATAAGCATAAGGGCCATTTGGGGCCATCATAACAAGCAGACCGCTTTAAGACCAGAAAACGAAATCAAACCAACATATACAGGACCCTCACCCCACATATATGACTACAGGCCTCTACGAACTCAAAACAAAGACATATGGCGAGACAGGGCCTCGCCGTACCCAAATAGTCAAATGTACATAATATATACAAAGCAAAAGGAGTCTGTACCAAAAGTGGGCTCCGGATCAAAGAGGAGTACTCCGGAATAGCAAAGGGGGAAGCCTACTGTGGAGGATCGCCAATATCTGCACCTGCGGGCATGAAACGCAGCCCCCGAAGAAAGGGGGTCAGTACGAAATATGTACTGAGTATGTAAAGCACGGAGTACAGAAATATGGATCAAAACTGAAAGCAAATCAGACAACAAAGTGGAATACAAATCGGTATGTCAAAATCCGTATCAAAATCATATACGTATATATAATGCAAATGAAATCATGCAAACGCTTAGGAACGTGGTCGCCACTCCGACGCTGGCGCCACACACAACATATCACCAGAAGGTTTCAAATCTCCGTACATGCCCGAACACAAACATAATCATAGGTGAGCGTATCGCATCACGAGCCATATCACAGCATAACTCCAAACGGAACCCGGCCCTATGGCGAAGCCTCGGGAACCGTAAAACAGCATATGGCCGAATTTTTATAAGGCGCAAGAATCGTATTCCAAAATAGTCTTTCAAAACATAATGATCTCATAAATCATTTCATAATACAAAAATAATCGCATACTTAGTCGATACAAAGTTTCATTTCACAAAACATTTTCAAAATAGTACGTATAGCTCAAAACGTTACTTAGCATATCGTAATAGTCCAAACATATCTCGTAGGAGGGGGTTCCAAAATCGAAAGTACCATTTCAAACTTTATTCAGAAGGGCAGCCAATAAGATAAATAGGGCGTCTCGGGGTTAGCGGGCCCACCTCGAGTCAAATTGAGGTGGCGAACATATTTTACGAATATTTATAGGCCAAAGGTCATACATAATCATTTCTAAGTTACCCGACCACATTTCGATAGGTTTCGGACGATTAGTGGCATCCTAGCCAAAATAGAGCCCTTAGGCTTCAATTGAATTGAATGAATAGTAACTTTTCTGTGGATCGGGTTTCGAGGAGCAGAAATGCTCCGGAAGTTCCAATATTCGCCTATCACACTAAGACATGCCAAATGAAGGAGTAGGAAGCTTTACATACCTTACAGACGTCGTATGCTCTCCCAAAAGTCAAGTCCCGTTTCGTCTGAAATCTGCAAATGGTCAAAGTTACCAATTGAGATTCTTAGGCTTAAAAATGCCATTAACTTCATTTTTGCCTACCGAAATTTCGGCAGCATTTCCCCTATAAATCTAACACCCCCGAGACTTAGCTCGGCTCAAAATACATCAACAACAACAACCCAAACATCATCAAACAATATAAACCATATTCAAACTTCAAAAGTCTACCTTACTACGCAAGTTGGAAATCTTTCATTCAAACTTCAAAATTCCAAATCTATATCCATATTATTGTATTCATTTACTCATTCAAGATTATGCCATCACATTCCAAATACATTCCAAGCCATACACGAAATTGCCCAAAATCCATTACTTTCCATAATTCTTTCAAAACACCAAAAGTCACGACGAACATTCTAACTTGCGTCATTTCATTCCGAATTCATTAACATCAACCATAAATCATATTTAAAGTCTTTAGCACCTTAGACATACAATGATATACACAACTATACCAAAGGTATACACTTTCCGATAACGTTCCGAAATCATTTTCCAACGCCAATCCAATTCATCAATCAATCATTTACGACATAAAGGCCACGACGACACATTATACAAACTAAACAAGATCAATTCATATCGCTTTACACTACATAAGTGCCACGGCTCCAACACCAAACACACACACACACCCACGGCTTTTTATACATACATCAAAACTACGAGGTTCTCGTCTATTCTCAATCCTTATCATATTCATACCAATTTCATAACATTAAAAGGGTAAAATTCTTACCTTTTCTTGAAATTCCGACTTGTTGCAAACGTGATTCTTCCGCCAAATAAATTATATTACGTTGAAGAGCGTCTTGAGTACTCTACAAATATGGGAATAACAAGATTTTTGGATCAAACACAAAGACTAGAAAAAATTTTGGTTGGGGAAATGGGTTCTCGGCCGAAGGGGCTTAGAAGCTCAAGGTGGAGTTGTGATTTTTTTCTTGAAAATTCCAAAGGCAACTTTGATATATATCCAACTAAGGGTCATGTGAAAATCACATGACCACTTAATAAGAGGCTTGGGCCAAGCCTTGTGGCCGGCCACCCCATGATCTTTGGGCCTAAATTTTGTTCCAATTTTCTTGGCCCAATTCGTTAAAATCCCGTTTTGTAATTCCCGAAACTAATTTCCGAAATTCCAAATTTATTCTCGGCCTTCCCCGAGCTCTTAACATTAATAATTCCATAACCAACATAGTCATATTCACTAAAATCAAATTATGTCCTTATAACACACAAGTCGTAATTATTTCTCGATTTCCAATTATACGAATACACGGGACATAACATTCTCCCCCCCCTTAAGAACATTCGTCCCCGAATGTTAAATTAATCTTATAAGGTCTTATGATCAAGGCAGGAGTGTCCCTTTTTAATACTGACATACATAATTCATTTTATCAATCAACACAACAAACTGAAAAAAATTTTAGATTACCTGTGGACGTCGGGAACAAGTGAGGGTACCTCCTTTTCATCTCGTCCTCCGCCTCCCACGTCATTTCCTCCCGATTATTGTTGCCCCACAGGACTTTGACGGAGGGCACTTCTTTAGTGCGTAGTCTCCGCACCTGTCGATCCAGAATAGATACAGGCTGCTCGTCATAGGATAACTGCTCCGTCACCTGATTGTCATCAACTGGGAATATCCTGGAAGGATCACCAATACATTTCCGCAACATAGACACATGAAACACCGGGTGTACGGCCTCCAAGTGGGATGGTAAGTCTAGCTCAAAGGCGACCTCGCCTATCTTTCGAACGATCTGATACGGCCCAATGTACCGGGGGCTCAACTTACCCTTTCTACCGAATCTCATGACACCCTTCATGGGCCACACCTTCAGGAATACCCAGTCGCCAATCTGGAACTCTAACGGTCGACGTCGTCTATCTGCATAAGCTTTCTGTCGACTCTGAGCAGCCAATAACCGTTCTCGAATAAGCTTTACTTTATCTACGGCTTCCTGGATCACATCTGGCCCAATCAGCTTAGTCTCGCCCACGTCAAACCAACCAATAGGAGATCTTCATTTCCTGCCATACAGGGCTTCATACGGTGCCATCTGAAAGCTGGAGTGATGACTATTATTATAGGCAAACTCAATAAGCGGCAAATGATCATCCCAGCTGCCCCTGAAATCAATAACGCAGGCCCGCAACATATATTCGAGCGTCTGAATAGTGCGCTCGGCCTGCCCGTCGGACTGAGGGTGAAAAGCTGTACTGAGGCTCACCTGAGTCCCTAATCCCTCCTGAAATGACCTCCAGAAATTAGCTGTAAACTGGGTACCTCGGTCAGTAATAATAGATTTAGGGACTCCGTGAAGTCTGACTATCTCTCTGATATACAATCTGGCATAGTCCTCAGCCGAATAAGTAGTCCGAACCGGAAGGAAATGGGCTGATTTTGTCAGCCTGTCAACGATAACCCAGATAGAGTCGTACCAGCGTGGAGTGCGCGGTAACCCAACAACGAAATCCATATTAATCATCTCCCATTTCCAGGCTGGAATTTCCATCTCCTGTAATAATCCACCGGGCTTCTGATGCTCGATCTTAACTTGCTGGCAGTTCGGGCACTGACTAACAAACTCAGCAATATCTTTCTTCATGTCGTCCCACCAATACAAACACCTGAGATCACGATACATCTTAGTGGAACCAGGATGAACAGAATACCGTGCATTATGTGCCTCGCCCATAATCTGTCGTCGTAAGCCCGCAATGTCCGGTACACAGAATCTGCCGTCATATAATAATACCCCTTCAGACGAGATTTCAAACTGAGTCTTTGCTTTATTAAGGGCCACATCTCTGTACTGAATCAGGAGAGGATCTTCAAACTGGCGCTGCTTTACTTCCTGAATAATAGATGATTCAGCAACTGGACGAACAGAAATCCCAGAATCTCCAGAATCCGCCAAACGAACTCCGAGGCTGGCCAGCTGACGAATATCACGAACCAAATCTCTCTTATCAGATGGAACATCAGCCAGACTGCCTACGGACTTGCGGCTAAGCGCATCAGCTACCAGATTGGCCTTCCCTGGATGGTACAGGATATCGACGTCATAATCCTTTAGTAGCTCAAGCCATCTCCGCTGCCGCAAATTTAGCTCCTTCTGCTTAAAAATATACTGGAGACTCTTATGGTCCGTGTAGATATCAACGTGGACCCTATATAAATAATGCCGCCAAATCTTCAAAGCATGAATCACCGCGGCCAACTCAAGATCATGAGTGGGATAGTTCTTCTCGTGCGGTCTGAGCTGCCGGGAAGCATAGGCTATGACTCGACCGTGCTGCATCAATACACATCCTATCCCAATACCAGAGGCGTCACAATAGACAACATACCCGTCAGATCCCTCTGGAAGAACCAGAACTGGTGCTGTAATCAATCTCTCCTTCAGCATCTGAAAGCTGCGCTCGCAGGCATCTGTCCACTGGAATTTTGCTGCTTTCTGAGTAAGCCTCGTCAGTGGTGCTGTAATAGAAGAAAAATCCTCCACAAACCTGCGATAATACCCAGCCAAACCCAGAAAACTGCGCACCTCTGTCGGAGTAGTAGGCCTGGGCCAATTCTGCACAGCCTCAATCTTCTGCGTGTCGACCCGAATACCGTCTGCGCCGACAATATGGCCCAAGAATGCCACAGAAGTCAACCAGAACTCACACTTAGAGAATTTAGCATATAACTTCTGCTGACGGAGAGTGCCAAGTACCGTCCTCAAATGATCTGAATGCTCCTCGGCTGATCGCGAGTAAATCAAGATATCATCAATAAACACAATAACAAACATATCCAGAAAAGGTCGAAATACCCGGTTCATCAGATCCATAAATACTGCTGGAGCATTAGTCAGCCCGAAAGACATAACTCTGAACTCATATTGCCCGTATCGGGTCCTGAAAGCAGTCTTCGGGATATCTGACTCCCGTACTCGCACCTGATGATAACCTGAGCGCAGATCTATCTTCGAAAAATATTTAGCACCCTGCAGCTGATCAAACAAGTCATCAATCCGGGGGAGGGGATATTTATTCTTAATAGTCACCTTATTCAGCTGCCGGTAATCGATACACATCCGCAGTGACCCGTCTTTCTTTCTGACAAACAATACCGGCGCTCCCCAGGGTGATGTGCTGGGTCTGATAAAACCCTTATCCAGCAAATCTTTCAGCTGCTCCTTCAACTCCTTCAACTCAGCTGGTGCCATCCTGTACGGAGGAATAGATATAGGCTGCGTATCCGGCATCAACTCGATAGTAAAATCAATCTCCCGCTCAGGCGGAAGGCCAGGAAGCTCGTCAGGAAAAACATCTGGAAACTCACTGACGACCGGAACGGACTGAAGGGTAGGTATCTCCGCTGCAGTATCGTGCACACGAACCAAATGATAGATATAACCCTTCTGGATCATCTTCTTAGCCTTGAGGTATGAAATAAACTTACCCCTCGGCGATGCAGTAAACCCGAACCACTCTATAACTGGTTCCCCTGGAAACTGAAAACGGACTACCTTTTGCTGGCAGTCGACATTAGCATAACAGGAAGACAACCAGTCCATGCCCATAATAACGTCAAACTCAAGCATGTCTAACTCTATCAAATCAGCCTTAGTGCTACGATCATAAATGGTCACAGAACAATCTCTATAGATCTGTCTCGCTACAATAAAATCCCCAACTGGCGTAGCTACCTCAAATGGCTCTATAGGCTCAGACACTATCCCAATCTCACTAGCAACGAGCGGGGAAATATATGATAAAGTAGAGCCAGGGTCAATCAATGCATATACAGATCTGGAGAAAACCAGTAATGTACCTGTGACGACGTTTGGCGAAGCCTCCTGATTCTGGCGGCTGGCCAAAGCATATATGCGGTTCGAGGGACCGCTAGAACCTGAAGCGCCACCGCGGCCTCGACCGCGTCCTGCCGGTGCTGGCATACCTCGCCCTCCAGGGCGTGCAACTGATGGAGCAGAAGAAGAACCGGCGGCTGACCCTGTCTGCTGAGCAGCACTACCGGAACCGCTAGCCAATGGACAGTCTCTCATAAAGTGGCCCTGACCACCACACGAAAAGCAGGCTCCAGTCGCTCGGTAACACTGCCCGGGATACGACTTCCCGCAATGAGGACAACGGGGCCTGGGTGGTCTGGCCTGGCTGGGGCCCCTGGATACCTGCGAACCTGCCACTCTGGAGCTCTGACCGGCCCCAGACGGTCCTGTACTATCGAATCTCCGGCTGCCTGACTGAGTACTCCGGCCGGACGAAGGAAAATGCCTATCTGACTGCTGCTACTGAGGCTGTCCGCCTCGAGAATCTCCAGAATAACCTGCGGACCTAGCCCTCTTGGGTGGCCTCCTATCTCGATCTCTGCCAGTAGGATCAGACCTGCGACGGTCCTCCATACCCATCGCATAGGCCTGAAGTCGGGCAATGTCCATGTCTGCCTGCAATGACACTGCCATACAACTATCAACCAAATACCGATCCAATCCCATAACATATCTGTGCATCCGATCGGACATATCTGCTACCACGGCCGGTGCATATCGGGCCAGTGAATCAAACTCAAGGTTATACTCGCGAACACTCCGACCCCTCTGCTGCAGACGTAAGAATCGATCAGCCCGCGCCCGCCGTAACTCTGGGGGCAAAAAGTGGCGGGTGAATGCTGTCACAAACTGATCCCAAGTGGCTGGAGGGGCACCCTCTCCTCTAGACAGCTCCCAAGTCTCGTACTAGTGGGTAGCCACATCTCGAAGCCTGTGCGAAGCCAGCTCAACCGACTCGGTCTCTGAAGCCCTGACCAAGTCCAGTGAGCGTCGCATCCCCCGAATAAAATCATGGGGGTCCTCATCGGGCTTAGACCCGAAGAACTCTGGAGGGCCACATAACAGAAACTCCCAAACTCTCAGGCTGTCCCGCCTGTCATCGTCATCATCGTCCCTCCGCCCGCGTCTGCGAGCCTGTCCTGCTACCAGTGTAGTCAGCAACTGTACAGCCTCCCTCAAGGTCCGATCCTCCGCCCCTGGCTGAGGAGCTGGAGTCTCAGGTGCGGGTACACGGACCTCTAGAGCTGCTGAAGGTCCTGCTCCAGGCTGTACTAGTGGGGGTGTAGCAGACCCCTCAGAATGAGGCACATCCTCAGGCAAATCATAAACACGAGCCCGTGTAGCGCGTTGTGCCTGACTAATCTCTCCCATCCTCGCTTTGCCCTTCTGGGCCGCCGTTGCCTTCTTCGGAGGCATCACTGCAAGCACAATAGCGAGTCAGATCAAAATCATCCTAATAGCACAGCTCTATCGCACGATCTAAGATTCCAAAGAAAGTAACATCCTAAATGCCCTGTAGCTTCCTGTTTATAGATGTGGTGCACAACACATCGATAAACAAGACTCTACGAGACACGACCTGTAGACATTCCGAGGACAAACTGCTCTGATACCACTTTTGTCACGACCCAGCCCCGTGGGCCGCGACTGGCACCCTACTTGGGTGCCCAGACCGAATCACACATTCATTATAAGGTCCAAACTTATTTCCAAATTTTACGAAATCATATCAAACATAATTTATATGAAAATATGTCTTAAGCGGTCGCACAAATCAAATACAAACTGAGCGGCGGAATAGACATCGCCGGTCAAAAGTGCAAACATAAGCATAAGGGCCATTTGGGGCCATCATAACAAGCAGACCGCTTTAAGACCAGAAAACGAAATCAAACCAACATATACAGGACCCTCACCCCACATATATGACTACAGGCCTCTACGAACTCAAAACAAAGACATATGGCGAGACAGGGCCTCGCCGTACCCAAATAGTCAAATGTACATAATATATACAAAGCAAAAGGAGTCTGTACCAAAAGTGGGCTCCGTATCAAAGAGGAGTACTCCGGAATAGCAAAGGGGGAAGCCTACTGTGGAGGATCGCCAATATCTGCACCTGCGGGCATGAAACGCAGCCCCCGAAGAAAGGGGGTCAGTACGAAATATGTACTGAGTATGTAAAGCACGGAGTACAGAAATATGGATCAAAACTGAAAGCAAATCAGACAACAAAGTGGAATACAAATCGGTATGTCAAAATCCGCATCAAAATCATATACGTATATATAATGCAAACGAAATCATGCAAACGCTTAGGAACGTGGTCGCCACTCCGACGCTGGCGCCACACACAACATATCACCAGAAGGTTTCAAATCTCCGTACATGCCCAAACACAAACATAATCATAGGTGAGCGTATCGCATCACGAGCCATATCACAGCATAACTCCAAACGGAACCCGGCCCTATGGCGAAGCCTCGGGAACCGTAACACAGCATACGGCCGAATTTTTATAAGGCGCACGAATCATAACCGGCTCGGGAACCGGTGAACGAAGTCATAACAAGGCACGAGCGGAGTCGTGAGCAGACAAATGCAAATCGTATTCCAAAATAGTCTTTCAAAACATAATGATCTCATAAATCATTTCATAATACAAAAATAATCGCATACTTAGTCGATACAAAGTTTCATTTCACAAAACATTTCCAAAATAGTACGTATAGCTCAAAACGTTACTTAGCATATCGTAATAGTCCAAACATATCTCGTAGGAGGGGGTTCCAAAATCGAAAGTACCATTTCAAACTTTATTCAGAAGGGCAGCCAATAAGACAAATAGGGCGTCTCGGGGTTAGCGGGCCCACCTCGAGTCAAATTGAGGTGGCGAGCATATTTTACGAATATTTATAGGCCAAAGGTCATACATAATCATTTCTAAGTTACCCGACCACATTTCGATAGGTTTCGGACGATTAGTGGCATCCTAGCCAAAATAGAGCCCTTAGGCTTCAATTGAATTGAATGAATAGTAACTTTTCTGTGGATCGGGTTTCGAGGAGCAGAAATGCTCCGGAAGTTCCAATATTCGCCTATCACACTAAGACATGCCAAATGAAGGAGTAGGAAGCTTTACATACCTTACAGACGTCGTATGCTCTCCCAAAAGTCAAGTCCCGTTTCGTCTGAAATCTGCAAATGGTCAAAGTTACCAATTGAGATTCTTAGGCTTAAAAATGCCATTAACTTCATTTTTGCCTACCGAAATTTTGGCAGCATTTCCCCTATAAATCTAACACCCCCGAGACTTAGCTCGGCTCAAAATACATCAACAACAACAACCCAAACATCATCAAACAATATAAACCATATTCAAACTTCAAAAGTCTACCTTACTACGCAAGTTGGAAATCTTTCATTCAAACTTCAAAATTCCAAATCTATATCCATATTATTGTATTCATTTACTCATTCAAGATTATGCCATCACATTCCAAATACATTCCAAGCCATACACGAAATTGCCCAAAATCCATTACTTTCCATAATTCTTTCAAAACACCAAAAGTCACGACGAACATTCTAACTTGCGTCATTTCATTCCGAATTCATTAACATCAACCATAAATCATATTTAAAGTCTTTAGCACCTTAGACATACAATGATATACACAACTATACCAAAGGTATACACTTTCCGATAACGTTCCGAAATCATTTTCCAACGCCAATCCAATTCATCAATCAATCATTTACGACATAAAGGCCACGACGACACATTATACAAACTAAACAAGATCAATTCATATCGCTTTACACTACATAAGTGCCACGGCTCCAACACCAAACACACACACACACCCACGGCTTTTTATACATACATCAAAACTACGAGGTTCTCGTCTATTCTCAATCCTTATCATATTCATACCAATTTCATAACATTAAAAGGGTAAAATTCTTACCTTTTCTTGAAATTCCGACTTGTTGCAAACGTGATTCTTCCGCCAAATAAATTATATTACGTTGAAGAGCGTCTTGAGTACTCTACAAATATGGGAATAACAAGATTTTTGGATCAAACACAAAGACTAGAAAAAATTTTGGTTGGGGAAATGGGTTCTCGGCCGAAGGGGCTTAGAAGCTCAAGGTGGAGTTGTGATTTTTTTCTTGAAAATTCCAAAGGCAACTTTGATATATATCCAACTAAGGGTCATGTGAAAATCACATGACCACTTAATAAGAGGCTTGGGCCAAGCCTTGTGGCCGGCCACCCCATGATCTTTGGGCCTAAATTTTGTTCCAATTTTCTTGGCCCAATTCGTTAAAATCCCGTTTTGTAATTCCCGAAACTAATTTCCGAAATTCCAAATTTATTCTCGGCCTTCCCCGAGCTCTTAACATTAATAATTCCATAACCAACATAGTCATATTCACTAAAATCAAATTATGTCCTTATAACACACAAGTCGTAATTATTTCTCGATTTCCAATTATACGAATACACGGGACATAACATTCTCCTCCCCCTTAAGAACATTCGTCCCCGAATGTTAAATTAATCTTATAAGGTCTTATGATCAAGGCAGGAGTGTCCCTTTTTAATACTGACATACATAATTCATTTTATCAATCAACACAACAAACTGAAAAAAAATTTAGATTACCTGTGGACGTCGGGAACAAGTGAGGGTACCTCCTTTTCATCTCGTCCTCCGCCTCCCACGTCATTTCCTCCCGATTATTGTTGCCCCACAGGACTTTGACGGAGGGCACTTCTTTAGTGCGTAGTCTCCGCACCTGTCGATCCAGAATAGATACAGGCTGCTCGTCATAGGATAACTGCTCCGTCACCTGATTGTCACCAACTGGGAATATCCTGGAAGGATCACCAATACATTTCCGCAACATAGACACATGAAACACCGGGTGTACGGCCTCCAAGTCGGATGGTAAGTCTAGCTCATAGGCGACATCGCCTATCTTTCGAACGATCTGATACGGCCCAATGTACCGGGGGCTCAACTTACCCTTTCTACCGAATCTCATGACACCCTTCATGGGCCACACCTTCAGGAATACCCAGTCGCCAATCTGGAACTCTAACGGTCGACGTCGTCTATCTGCATAAGCTTTCTGTCGACTCTGAGCAGCCAATAACCGTTCTCGAATAAGCTTTACTTTATCTACGGCTTCCTGGATCACATCTGGCCCAATCAGCTTAGTCTCGCCCACGTCAAACCAACCAATAGGAGATCTTCATTTCCTGCCATACAGGGCTTCATACGGTGCCATCTGAATGCTGGAGTGATGACTATTATTATAGGCAAACTCAATAAGCGGCAAATGATCATCCCAGCTGCCCCTGAAATCAATAACGCAGGCCCGCAACATATATTCGAGCGTCTGAATAGTGCGCTCGGCCTGCCCGTCGGACTGAGGGTGAAAAGCTGTATTGAGGCTCACCTGAGTCCCTAATCCCTCCTGAAATGACCTCCAGAAATTAGCTGTAAACTGGGTACCTCGGTCAGTAATAATAGATATAGGGACTCCGTGAAGTCTGACTATCTCTCTGATATACAATCTGGCATAGTCCTCAGCCGAATAAGTAGTCCGAACCGGAAGGAAATGGGCTGATTTTGTCAGCCTGTCAACGATAACCCAGATAGAGTCGTACCTGCGTGGAGTGCGCGGTAACCCAACAACGAAATCCATATTAATCATCTCCCATTTCCAGGCTGGAATTTCCATCTCCTTTAATAATCCACCGGGCTTCTGATGCTCGATCTTAACTTGCTGGCAGTTCGGGCACTGACTAACAAACTCAGCAATATCTTTCTTCATGTCGTCCCACCAATACAAACACCTGAGATCACGATACATCTTAGTGGAACCAGGATGAACAGAATACCGTGCATTATGTGCCTCGCCCATAATCTGTCGTCGTAAGCCCGCAATGTCCGGTACACAGAATCTGCCGTCATATAATAATACCCCTTCAGACGAGATTTCAAACTGAGTCTTTGCTTTATTAAGGGCCACATCTCTGTACTGAATCAGGAGAGGATCTTCAAACTGGCGCTGCTTTACTTCCTGAATAATAGATGATTCAGCAACTGGACGAACAGAAATCCCAGAATCTCCAGAATCCGCCAAACGAACTCCGAGGCTGGCCAGCTGACGAATATCACGAACCAAATCTCTCTTATCAGATGGAACATCAGCCAGACTGCCTACGGACTTGCGGCTAAGCGCATCAGCTACCAGATTGGCCTTCCCTGGATGGTACAGGATATCGACGTCATAATCCTTTAGTAGCTCAAGCCATCTCCGTTGCCGCAAATTTAGCTCCTTCTGCTTAAAAATATACTGGAGACTCTTATGGTCCGTGTAGATATCAACGTGGACCCTATATAAATAATGCCGCCAAATCTTCAAAGCATGAATCACCGCGGCCAACTCAAGATCATGAGTGGGATAGTTCTTCTCGTGCGGTCTGAGCTGCCGGGAAGCATAGGCTATGACTCGACCGTGCTGCATCAATACACATCCTATCCCAATACCAGAGGCGTCACAATAGACAACATACCCGTCAGATCCCTCTGGAAGAACCAGAACTGGTGCTGTAATCAATCTCTCCTTCAGCATCTGAAAGCTGCGCTCGCAGGCATCTGTCCACTGGAATTTTGCTGCTTTCTGAGTAAGCCTCGTCAGTGGTGCTGTAATAGAAGAAAAATCCTCCACAAACCTGCGATAATACCCAGCCAAACCCAGAAAACTGCGCACCTCTGTCGGAGTAGTAGGCCTGGGCCAATTCTGCACAGCCTCAATCTTCTGCGTGTCGACCCGAATACCGTCTGCGCCGACAATATGGCCCAAGAATGCCACAGAAGTCAACCAGAACTCACACTTAGAGAATTTAGCATATAACTTCTGCTGACGGAGAATGCCAAGTACCGTCCTCAAATGATATGAATGCTCCTCGGCTGATCGCGAGTAAATCAAGATATCATCAATAAACACAATAACAAACATATCCAGAAAAGGTCAAAATACCCGGTTCATCAGATCCATAAATACTGCTGGAGCATTAGTCAGCCCGAAAGACATAACTCTGAACTCATATTGCCCGTATCGGGTCCTGAAAGCAGTCTTCGGGATATCTGACTCCCGTACTCGCACCTGATGATAACCTGAGCGCAGATCTATCTTCGAAAAATATTTAGCACCCTGCAGCTGATCAAACAAGTCATCAATCCGGGGGAGGGGATATTTATTCTTAATAGTCACCTTATTCAGCTGCCGGTAATCGATACACATCCGCAGTGACCCGTCTTTCTTTCTGACAAACAATACCGGCGCTCCCCAGGGTGATGTGCTGGGTCTGATAAAACCCTTATCCAGCAAATCTTTCAGCTGCTCCTTCAACTCCTTCAACTCAGCTGGTGCCATCCTGTACGGAGGAATAGATATAGGCTGCGTATCCGGCATCAACTCGATAGTAAAATCAATCTCCCGCTCAGGCGGAAGGCCAGGAAGCTCGTCAGGAAAAACATCTGGAAACTCACTGACGACCGGAACGGACTGAAGGGTAGGTATCTCCGCTGCAGTATCGTGCACACGAACCAAATGATAGATATAACCCTTCTGGATCATCTTCTTAGCCTTGAGGTATGAAATAAACTTACCCCTCGGCGATGCAGTAGACCCGAACCACTCTATAACTGGTTCCCCTGGAAACTGAAAACGGACTACCTTTTGCTGGCAGTCGACATTAGCATAACAGGAAGACAACCAGTCCATGCCCATAATAACGTCAAACTCAAGCATGTCTAACTCTATCAAATCAGCCTTAGTGCTACGATCATAAATGGTCACAGAACAATCTCTATAGATCTGTCTCGCTACAATAAAATCCCCAACTGGCGTAGCTACCTCAAATGGCTCTATAGGCTCAGACACTATCCCAATCTAACTAGCAACGAGCGGGGAAATATATGATAAAGTAGAGCCAGGGTCAATCAATGCATATACAGATCTGGAGAAAACCAGTAATGTACCTGTGACGACGTTTGGCGAAGCCTCCTGATTCTGGCGGCTGGCCAAAGCATATATGCGGTTCGAGGGACCGCTAGAACCTGAAGCGCCACCGCGGCCTCGACCGCGTCCTGCCGGTGCTGGCATACCTCGCCCTCCAGGGCGTGCAACTGATGGAGCAGAAGAAGAACCGGCGGATGACCCTGTCTGCTGAGCAGCACTACCGGAACCGCTAGCCAATGGACAGTCTCTCATAAAGTGGCCCTGACCACCACACGAAAAGCAGGCTCCAGTCGCTCGGTAACACTGCCCGGGATACGACTTCCCGCAATGAGGACAACGGGGCCTGGGTGGTCTGGCCTGGCTGGGGCCCCTGGATACCTGCGAACCTGCCACTCTGGAGCTCTGACCGGCCCCAGACGGTCCTGTACTATCGAATCTCCGGCTGCCTGACTGAGTACTCCGGCCGGACGAAGGAAAATGCCTATCTGACTGCTGCTACTGAGGCTGTCCGCCTCGAGAATCTCCAGAATAACCTGCGGACCTAGCCCTCTTGGGTGGCCTCCTATCTCGATCTCTGCCAGTAGGATCAGACCTGCGACGGTCCTCCATACCCATCGCATAGGCCTGAAGTCGGGCAATGTCCATGTCTGCCTACAATGACACTGCCATACAGCTATCAACCAAATACCGATCCAATCCCATAACATATCTGTGCATCCGATCGGACATATCTGCTACCACGGCCGGTGCATATCGGGCCAGTGAATCAAACTCAACGTTATACTCGCGAACACTCCGACCCCTCTGCTGCAGACGTAAGAATCGATCAGCCCGCGCCCGCCGTAACTCTGGGGGCAAAAAGTGGCGGGTGAATGCTGTCACAAACTGATCCCAAGTGGCTGGAGGGGCACCCTCTCCTCTAGACAGCTCCCAAGTCTCGTACTAGTGGGTAGCCACATCTCGAAGCCTGTGCGAAGCCAGCTCAACCGACTCGGTCTCTGAAGCCCTGACCAAGTCCAGTGAGCGTCGCATCCCCCGAATAAAATCATGGGGGTCCTCATCGGGCATAGACCCGAAGAACTCTGGAGGGCCACATAACAGAAACTCCCAAACTCTCAGGCTGTCCCGCCTGTCATCGTCATCATCGTCCCTCCGCCCGCGTCTGCGAGCCTGTCCTGCTACCAGTGTAGTCAGCAACTGTACAGCCTCCCTCAGGGTCCGATCCTCCGCCCCTGGCTGAGGAGCTGGAGTCTCAGGTGCGGGTACACGGACCTCTGGAGCTGCTGAAGGTCCTGCTCCAGGCTGTACTAGTGGGGGTGTAGCAGACCCCTCAGAATGAGGCACATCCTCAGGCAAATCATAAACACGAGCCCGTGTAGCGCGTTGTGCCTGACTAATCTCTCCCATCCTCGCTTTGCCCTTCTGGGCCGCCGTTGCCTTCTTCGGAGGCATCACTGCAAGCACAATAGCGAGTCAGATCAAAATCATCCTAATAGCACAGCTCTATCGCACGATCTAAGATTCCAAAGAAAGTAACATCCTAAATGCCCTGTAGCTTCCTGTTTATAGATGTGGTGCACAACACATCGATAAACAAGACTCTACGAGACACGACCTGTAGACATTCCGAGGACAAACTGCTCTGATACCACTTTTGTCACGACCCAGCCCCGTGGGCCGCGACTGGCACCCTACTTGGGTGCCCAGACCGAATCACACATTCATTATAAGGTCCAAACTTATTTCCAAATTTTACGAAATCATATCAAACATAATTTATATGAAAATATGTCTTAAGCGGTCGCACAAATCAAATACAAACTGAGCGGCGGAATAGACATCGCCGGTCAAAAGTGCAAACATAAGCATAAGGGCCATTTGGGGCCATCATAACAAGCAGACCGCTTTAAGACCAGAAAACGAAATCAAACCAACATATACAGGACCCTCACCCCACATATATGACTACAGGCCTCTACGAACTCAAAACAAAGACATATGGCGAGACAGGGCCTCGCCGTACCCAAATAGTCAAATGTACATAATATATACAAAGCAAAAGGAGTCTGTACCAAAAGTGGGCTCCGGATCAAAGAGGAGTACTCCGGAATAGCAAAGGGGGAAGCCTACTGTGGAGGATCGCCAATATCTGCACCTGCGGGCATGAAACGCAGCCCCCGAAGAAAGGGGGTCAGTACGAAATATGTACTCAGTATGTAAAGCACGGAGTACAGAAATATGGATCAAAACTGAAAGCAAATCAGACAACAAAGTGGAATACAAATCGGTATGTCAAAATCCGCATCAAAATCATATACGTATATATAATGCAAACGAAATCATGCAAACGCTTAGGAACGTGGTCGCCACTCCGACGCTGGCGCCACACACAGCATATCACCAGAAGGTTTCAAATCTCCGTACATGCCCAAACACAAACATAATCATAGGTGAGCGTATCGCATCACGAGCCATATCACAGCATAACTCCAAACGGAACCCGGCCCTATGGCGAAGCCTCGGGAACCGTAACACAGCATACGGCCGAATTTTTATAAGGCGCACGAATCATAACCGGCTCGGGAACCGGTGAACGAAGTCATAACAAGGCACGAGCGGAGTCGTGAGCAGACAAATGCAAATCGTATTCCAAAATAGTCTTTCAAAACATAATGATCTCATAAATCATTTCATAATACAAAAATAATCGCATACTTAGTCGATACAAAGTTTCATTTCACAAAACATTTCCAAAATAGTACGTATAGCTCAAAACGTTACTTAGCATATCGTAATAGTCCAAACATATCTCGTAGGAGGGGGTTCCAAAATCGAAAGTACCATTTCAAACTTTATTCAGAAGGGCAGCCAATAAGACAAATAGGGCGTCTCGGGGTTAGCGGGCCCACCTCGAGTCAAATTGAGGTGGCGAGCATATTTTACGAATATTTATAGGCCAAAGGTCATACATAATCATTTCTAAGTTACCCGACCACATTTCGATAGGTTTCGGACGATTAGTGGCATCCTAGCCAAAATAGAGCCCTTAGGCTTCAATTGAATTGAATGAATAGTAACTTTTCTGTGGATCGGGTTTCGAGGAGCAGAAATGCTCCGGAAGTTCCAATATTCGCCTATCACACTAAGACATGCCAAATGAAGGAGTAGGAAGCTTTACATACCTTACAGACGTCGTATGCTCTCCCAAAAGTCAAGTCCCGTTTCGTCTGAAATCTGCAAATGGTCAAAGTTACCAATTGAGATTCTTAGGCTTAAAAATGCCATTAACTTCATTTTTGCCTACCGAAATTTCGACAGCATTTCCCCTATAAATCTTACACCCCCGAGACTTAGCTCGGCTCAAAATACATCAACAACAACAACCCAAACATCATCAAACAATCTAAACCATATTCAAACTTCAAAAGTCTACCTTACTACGCAAGTTGGAAATCTTTCATTCAAACTTCAAAATTCCAAATCTATATCCATATTATTGTATTCATTTACTCATTCAAGATTATGCCATCACATTCCAAATACATTCCAAGCCATACACGAAATTGCCCAAAATCCATTACTTTCCATAATTCTTTCAAAACACCAAAAGTCACGACGAACATTCTAACTTGCGTCATTTCATTCCGAATTCATTAACATCAACCATAAATCATATTTAAAGTCTTTAGCACCTTAGACATACAATGATATACACAACTATACCAAAGGTATACACTTTCCGATAACGTTCCGAAATCATTTTCCAACGCCAATCCAATTCATCAATCAATCATTTACGACATAAAGGCCACGACGACACATTATACAAACTAAACAAGATCAATTCATATCGCTTTACACTACATAAGTGCCACGGCTCCAACACCAAACACACACACACACCCACGGCTTTTTATACATACATCAAAACTACGAGGTTCTCGTCTATTCTCAATCCTTATCATATTCATACCAATTTCATAACATTAAAAGGGTAAAATTCTTACCTTTTCTTGAAATTCCGACTTGTTGCAAACGTGATTCTTCCGCCAAATAAATTATATTACGTTGAAGAGCGTCTTGAGTACTCTACAAATATGGGAATAACAAGATTTTTGGATCAAACACAAAGACTAGAAAAAATTTTGGTTGGGGAAATGGGTTCTCGGCCGAAGGGGCTTAGAAGCTCAAGGTGGAGTTGTGATTTTTTTCTTGAAAATTCCAAAGGCAACTTTGATATATATCCAACTAAGGGTCATGTGAAAATCACATGACCACTTAATAAGAGGCTTGGGCCAAGCCTTGTGGCCGGCCACCCCATGATCTTTGGGCCTAAATTTTGTTCCAATTTTCTTGGCCCAATTCGTTAAAATCCCGTTTTGTAATTCCCGAAACTAATTTCCGAAATTCCAAATTTATTCTCGGCCTTCCCCGAGGTCTTAACATTAATAATTCCATAACCAACATAGTCATATTCACTAAAATCAAATTATGTCCTTATAACACACAAGTCGTAATTATTTCTCGATTTCCAATTATACGAATACACGGGACATAACATTCTCCCCCCCCCCCCTTAAGAACATTCGTCCCCGAATGTTAAATTAATCTTATAAGGTCTTATGATCAAGGCAGGAGTGTCCCTTTTTAATACTGACATACATAATTCATTTTATCAATCAACACAACAAACTGAAAAAAAATTTAGATTACCTGTGGACGTCGGGAACAAGTGAGGGTACCTCCTTTTCATCTCGTCCTCCGCCTCCCACGTCATTTCCTCCCGATTATTGTTGCCCCACAGGACTTTGACGGAGGGCACTTCTTTAGTGCGTAGTCTCCGCACCTGTCGAGCCAGAATAGATACAGGCTGCTCGTCATAGGATAACTGCTCCGTCACCTGATTGTCATCAACTGGGAATATCCTGGAAGGATCACCAATACATTTCCGCAACATAGACACATGAAACACCGGGTGTACGGCCTCCAAGTCGGATGGTAAGTCTAGCTCATAGGCGACCTCGCCTATCTTTCGAACGATCTGATACGGCCCAATGTACCGGGGGCTCAACTTACCCTTTCTACCGAATCTCATGACACCCTTCATGGGCCACACCTTCAGGAATACCCAGTCGCCAATCTGGAACTCTAACGGTCGACGTCGTCTATCTGCATAAGCTTTCTGTCGACTCTGAGCAGCCAATAACCGTTCTCGAATAAGCTTTACTTTATCTACGGCTTCCTGGATCACATCTGGCCCAATCAGCTTAGTCTCGCCCACGTCAAACCAACCAATAGGAGATCTTCATTTCCTGCCATACAGGGCTTCATACGGTGCCATCTGAATGCTGGAGTGATGACTATTATTATAGGCAAACTCAATAAGCGGCAAATGATCATCCCAGCTGCCCCTGAAATCAATAACGCAGGCCCGCAACATATATTCGAGCGTCTGAATAGTGCGCTCGGCCTGCCCGTCGGACTGAGGGTGAAAAGCTGTACTGAGGCTCACCTGAGTCCCTAATCCCTCCTGAAATGACCTCCAGAAATTAGCTGTAAACTGGGTACCTCGGTCAGTAATAATAGATATAGGGACTCCGTGAAGTCTGACTATCTCTCTGATATACAATCTGGCATAGTCCTCAGCCGAATAAGTAGTCCGAACCGGAAGGAAATGGGCTGATTTTGTCAGCCTGTCAACGATAACCCAGATAGAGTCGTACCTGCGTGGAGTGCGCGGTAACCCAACAACGAAATCCATATTAATCATCTCCCATTTCCAGGCTGGAATTTCCATCTCCTGTAATAATCCACCGGGCTTCTGATGCTCGATCTTAACTTGCTGGCAGTTCGGGCACTGACTAACAAACTCAGCAATATCTTTCTTCATGTCGTCCCACCAATACAAACACCTGAGATCACGATACATCTTAGTGGAACCAGGATGAACAGAATACCGTGCATTATGTGCCTCGCCCATAATCTGTCGTCGTAAGCCCGCAATGTCCGGTACACAGAATCTGCCGTCATATAATAATACCCCTTCAGACGAGATTTCAAACTGAGTCTTTGCTTTATTAAGGGCCACATCTCTGTACTGAATCAGGAGAGGATCTTCAAACTGGCGCTGCTTTACTTCCTGAATAATAGATGATTCAGCAACTGGACGAACAGAAATCCCAGAATCTCCAGAATCCGCCAAACGAACTCCGAGGCTGGCCAGCTGACGAATATCACGAACCAAATCTCTCTTATCAGATGGAACATCAGCCAGACTGCCTACGGACTTGCGGCTAAGCGCATCAGCTACCAGATTGGCCTTCCCTGGATGGTACAGGATATCGACGTCATAATCCTTTAGTAGCTCAAGCCATCTCCGCTGCCGCAAATTTAGCTCCTTCTGCTTAAAAATATACTGGAGACTCTTATGGTCCGTGTAGATATCAACGTGGACCCTATATAAATAATGCCGCCAAATCTTCAAAGCATGAATCACCGCGGCCAACTCAAGATCATGAGTGGGATAGTTCTTCTCGTGCGGTCTGAGCTGCCGGGAAGCATAGGCTATGACTCGACCGTGCTGCATCAATACACATCCTATCCCAATACCAGAGGCGTCACAATAGACAACATACCCGTCAGATCCCTCTGGAAGAACCAGAACTGGTGCTGTAATCAATCTCTCCTTCAGCATCTGAAAGCTGCGCTCGCAGGCATCTGTCCACTGGAATTTTGCTGCTTTCTGAGTAAGCCTCGTCAGTGGTGCTGTAATAGAAGAAAAATCCTCCACAAACCTGCGATAATACCCAGCCAAACCCAGAAAACTGCGCACCTCTGTCGGAGTAGTAGGCCTGGGCCAATTCTGCACAGCCTCAATCTTCTGCGTGTCGACCCGAATACCGTCTGCGCCGACAATATGGCCCAAGAATGCCACAGAAGTCAACCAGAACTCACACTTAGAGAATTTAGCATATAACTTCTGCTGACGGAGAATGCCAAGTACCGTCCTCAAATGATCTGAATGCTCCTCGGCTGATCGCGAGTAAATCAAGATATCATCAATAAACACAATAACAAACATATCCAGAAAAGGTCAAAATACCCGGTTCATCAGATCCATAAATACTGCTGGAGCATTAGTCAGCCCGAAAGACATAACTCTGAACTCATATTGCCCGTATCGGGTCCTGAAAGCAGTCTTCGGGATATCTGACTCCCGTACTCGCACCTGATGATAACCTGAGCGCAGATCTATCTTCGAAATATATTTAGCACCCTGCAGCTGATCAAACAAGTCATCAATCCGGGGGAGGGGATATTTATTCTTAATAGTCACCTTATTCAGCTGCCGGTAATCGATACACATCCGCAGTGACCCGTCTTTCTTTCTGACAAACAATACCGGCGCTCCCCAGGGTGATGTGCTGGGTCTGATAAAACCCTTATCCAGCAAATCTTTCAGCTGCTCCTTCAACTCCTTCAACTCAGCTGGTGCCATCCTGTACGGAGGAATAGATATAGGCTGCGTATCCGGCATCAACTCGATAGTAAAATCAATCTCCCGCTCAGGCGGAAGGCCAGGAAGCTCGTCAGGAAAAACATCTGGAAACTCACTGACGACCGGAACGGACTGAAGGGTAGGTATCTCCGCTGCAGTATCGTGCACACGAACCAAATGATAGATATAACCCTTCTGGATCATCTTCTTAGCCTTGAGGTATGAAATAAACTTACCCCTCGGCGATGCAGTAGACCCGAACCACTCTATAACTGGTTCCCCTGGAAACTGAAAACGGACTACCTTTTGCTGGCAGTCGACATTAGCATAACAGGAAGACAACCAGTCCATGCCCATAATAACGTCAAACTCAAGCATGTCTAACTCTATCAAATCAGCCTTAGTGCTACGATCATAAATGGTCACAAAACAATCTCTATAGATCTGTCTCGCTACAATAAAATCCCCAACTGGCGTAGCTACCTCAAATGGCTCTATAGGCTCAGACACTATCCCAATCTCACTAGCAACGAGCGGGGAAATATATGATAAAGTAGAGCCAGGGTCAATCAATGCATATACAGATCTGGAGAAAACCAGTAATGTACCTGTGACGACGTTTGGCGAAGCCTCCTGATTCTGGCGGCTGGCCAAAGCATATATGCGGTTCGAGGGACCGCTAGAACCTGAAGCGCCACCGCGGCCTCGACCGCGTCCTGCCGGTGCTGGCATACCTCGCCCTCCAGGGCGTGCAACTGATGGAGCAGAAGAAGAACCGGCGGCTGACCCTGTCTGCTGAGCAGCACTACCGGAACCGCTAGCCAATGGACAGTCTCTCATAAAGTGGCCCTGACCACCACACGAAAAGCAGGCTCCAGTCGCTCGGTAACACTGCCCGGGATACGACTTCCCGCAATGAGGACAACGGGGCCTGGGTGGTCTGGCCTGGCTGGGGCCCCTGGATACCTGCGAACCTGCCACTCTGGAGCTCTGACCGGCCCCAGACGGTCCTGTACTATCGAATCTCCGGCTGCCTGACTGAGTACTCCGGCCGGACGAAGGAAAATGCCTATCTGACTGCTGCTACTGAGGCTGTCCGCCTCGAGAATCTCCAGAATAACCTGCGGACCTAGCCCTCTTGGGTGGCCTCCTATCTCGATCTCTGCCAGTAGGATCAGACCTGCGACGGTCCTCCATACCCATCGCATAGGCCTGAAGTCGGGCAATGTCCATGTCTGCCTCCAATGACACTGCCATACAGCTATCAACCAAATACCGATCCAATCCCATAACATATCTGTGCATCCGATCGGACATATCTGCTACCACGGCCGGTGCATATCGGGCCAGTGAATCAAACTCAAGGTTATACTCGCGAACACTCCGACCCCTCTGCTGCAGACGTAAGAATAGACCAGCCCGCGCCCGCCGTAACTCTGGGGGCGAAAAGTGGCGGGTGAATGCTGTCACAAACTGATCCCAAGTGGCTGGAGGGGCACCCTCCCCTCTAGACAGCTCCCAAGTCTCGTACTAGTGGGTAGCCACATCTCGAAGCCTGTGCGAAGCCAGCTCAACCGACTCGGTCTCTGAAGCCCTGACCAAGTCCAGTGAGCGTCGCATCCCCTGAATAAAATCATGGGGGTCCTCATCGGGCTTAGACCCGAAGAACTCTGGAGGGCCACATAACAGAAACTCCCAAACTCTCAGGCTGTCCCGCCTGTCATCGTCATCATCGTCCCTCCGCCCGCGTCTGCGAGCCTGTCCTGCTACCAGTGTAGTCAGCAACTGTACAGCCTCCCTCAGGGTCCGATCCTCCGCCCCTGGCTGAGGAGCTGGAGTCTCAGGTGCGGGTACACGGACCTCTGGAGCTGCTGAAGGTCCTGCTCCAGGCTGTACTAGTGGGGGTGTAGCAGACCCCTCAGAATGAGGCACATCCTCAGGCAAATCATAAACACGAGCCCGTGTAGCGCGTTGTGCCTGACTAATCTCTCCCATCCTCGCTTTGCCCTTCTGGGCCGCCGTTGCCTTCTTCGGAGGCATCACTGCAAGCACAATAGCGAGTCAGATCAAAATCATCCTAATAGCACAGCTCTATCGCACGATCTAAGATTCCAAAGAAAGTAACATCCTAAATGCCCTGTAGCTTCCTGTTTATAGATGTGGTGCACAACACATCGATAAACAAGACTCTACGAGACACGACCTGTAGACATTCCGAGGACAAACTGCTCTGATACCACTTTTGTCACGACCCAGCCCCGTGGGCCGCGACTGGCACCCTACTTGGGTGCCCAGACCGAATCACACATTCATTATAAGGTCCAAACTTATTTCCAAATTTTACGAAATCATATCAAACATAATTTATATGAAAATATGTCTTAAGCGGTCGCACAAATCAAATACAAACTGAGCGGCGGAATAGACATCGCCGGTCAAAAGTGCAAACATAAGCATAAGGGCCATTTGGGGCCATCATAACAAGCAGACCGCTTTAAGACCAGAAAACGAAATCAAACCAACATATACAGGACCCTCACCCCACATATATGACTACAGGCCTCTACGAACTCAAAACAAAGACATATGGCGAGACAGGGCCTCGCCGTACCCAAATAGTCAAATGTACATAATATATACAAAGCAAAAGGAGTCTGTACCAAAAGTGGGCTCCGGATCAAAGAGGAGTACTCCGGAATAGCAAAGGGGGAAGCCTACTGTGGAGGATCGCCAATATCTGCACCTGCGGGCATGAAACGCAGCCCCCGAAGAAAGGGGGTCAGTACGAAATATGTACTCAGTATGTAAAGCACGGAGTACAGAAATATGGATCAAAACTGAAAGCAAATCAGACAACAAAGTGGAATACAAATCGGTATGTCAAAATCCGCATCAAAATCATATACGTATATATAATGCAAACGAAATCATGCAAACGCTTAGGAACGTGGTCGCCACTCCGACGCTGGCGCCACACACAGCATATCACCAGAAGGTTTCAAATCTCCGTACATGCCCAAACACAAACATAATCATAGGTGAGCGTATCGCATCACGAGCCATATCACAGCATAACTCCAAACGGAACCCGGCCCTATGGCGAAGCCTCGGGAACCGTAACACAGCATACGGCCGAATTTTTATAAGGCGCACGAATCATAACCGGCTCGGGAACCGGTGAACGAAGTCATAACAAGGCACGAGCGGAGTCGTGAGCAGACAAATGCAAATCGTATTCCAAAATAGTCTTTCAAAACATAATGATCTCATAAATCATTTCATAATACAAAAATAATCGCATACTTAGTCGATACAAAGTTTCATTTCACAAAACATTTCCAAAATAGTACGTATAGCTCAAAACGTTACTTAGCATATCGTAATAGTCCAAACATATCTCGTAGGAGGGGGTTCCAAAATCGAAAGTACCATTTCAAACTTTATTCAGAAGGGCAGCCAATAAGACAAATAGGGCGTCTCGGGGTTAGCGGGCCCACCTCGAGTCAAATTGAGGTGGCGAGCATATTTTACGAATATTTATAGGCCAAAGGTCATACATAATCATTTCTAAGTTACCCGACCACATTTCGATAGGTTTCGGACGATTAGTGGCATCCTAGCCAAAATAGAGCCCTTAGGCTTCAATTGAATTGAATGAATAGTAACTTTTCTGTGGATCGGGTTTCGAGGAGCAGAAATGCTCCGGAAGTTCCAATATTCGCCTATCACACTAAGACATGCCAAATGAAGGAGTAGGAAGCTTTACATACCTTACAGACGTCGTATGCTCTCCCAAAAGTCAAGTCCCGTTTCGTCTGAAATCTGCAAATGGTCAAAGTTACCAATTGAGATTCTTAGGCTTAAAAATGCCATTAACTTCATTTTTGCTTACCGAAATTTCGGCAGCATTTCCCCTATAAATCTAACACCCTCGAGACTTAGCTCGGCTCAAAATACATCAACAACAACAACCCAAACATCATCAAACAATATAAACCATATTCAAACTTCAAAAGTCTACCTTACTACGCAAGTTGGAAATCTTTCATTCAAACTTCAAAATTCCAAATCTATATCCATATTATTGTATTCATTTACTCATTCAAGATTATGCCATCACATTCCAAATACATTCCAAGCCATACACGAAATTGCCCAAAATCCATTACTTTCCATAATTCTTTCAAAACACCAAAAGTCACGACGAACATTCTAACTTGCGTCGTTTCATTCCGAATTCATTAACATCAACCATAAATCATATTTAAAGTCTTTAGCACCTTAGACATACAATGATATACACAACTATACCAAAGGTATACACTTTCCGATAACGTTCCGAAATCATTTTCCAACGCCAATCCAATTCATCAATCAATCATTTACGACATAAAGGCCACGACGACACATTATACAAACTAAACAAGATCAATTCATATCGCTTTACACTACATAAGTGCCACGGCTCCAACACCAAACACACACACACACCCACGGCTTTTTATACATACATCAAAACTATGAGGTTCTCGTCTTTTCTCAATCCTTATCATATTCATACCAATTTCATAACATTAAAAGGGTAAAATTCTTACCTTTTCTTGAAATTCCGACTTGTTGCAAACGTTATTCTTCCGCCAAATAAATTATATCACGTTGAAGAGCGTCTTGAGTACTCTACAAATATGGGAAGAACAAGATTTTTGGATCAAACACAAAGACTAGAAAAATTTTTGGTTGGGGAAATGGGTTCCCGGCCGAAGGGGCTTAGAAGCTCAAGGTGGAGTTGTGATTTTTTTCTTGAAAATTCCAAAGGCAACTTTGATATATATCCAACTAAGGGTCATGTGAAAATCACATGACCACTTAATAAGAGGCTTGGGCCAAGCCTTGTGGCCGGCCACCCCATGATCTTTGGGCCTAAATTTTGTTCCAATTTTCTTGGCCCAATTCGTTAAAATCCCGTTTTGTAATTCCCGAAACTAATTTCCGAAATTCCAAATTTATTCTCGGCCTTCCCCGAGCTCTTAACATTAATAATTCCATAACCAACATAGTCATTTTCACTAAAATCAAATTATGTCCTTATAACACACAAGTCGTAATTATTTCTCGATTTCCAATTATACGAAAACACGGGACATAACAATTATGGAAGTTACAAGTTCGGCTGACAGAGCAGAAACGCATGCTACAGTACTGCTATAGTACCGGCTTGCTACAGTACGGCTACAGTAAAGTGCTACAGTGACCCGACCCGAATTTGACCCTTATAAAAATGGTAAGAACCCCTTTTTTTCATCAGATTTTCCTGGAAAATTCCAGAAAATGAAGAGAGAGAGAGGGGGAAACAAAAAGTGAGCAATTTTTATGTCGCGGAGTAGTGGTTTATGTCCGGGTAACGCATGGTTGTGATTCCATTATTGTTTTGCAGTGGATTTTAGCGTGGATATTGAGGATATTTCTGTCTTAACAAGAAAAAAAAGGTATGAATCTTTCTCTTTTGGTATTATTTAAGGCTTATTTACGGAGATAAAGTTGCTAAACAATCGTGTAGTAAGTTTGTTAGTTATGGAAGTTGGAAAACAGCGTGTGGGCTGTTTTATGGTACATATTGGTGATGGAAATGATGTTATTGATGTGGGTATTTTTGTTGTTGTTGGTTGTTGGATTGTGATTTCGGGCTAGGCATATAAACAGGGGAGGTGCTGCCCGAATTTCGACAGATTCTAAACGGAATTAAATTTAAGGCTTAAGATGAGCGTATGACATTGAGCCTAATAATTGAATGAATGGTTTATATGTAGATTTACGAGCTTGGAAGGATAAACGTTGAACGACTAAGGCGACCGAAAGGTATGCTAAGGCTTGTCCCTTTCTTTCAAAGGCATGATTCATATGGTATGATTTCATAAATGTTTCCGTAACCTTCTTGTAAGCTCAGGAACGTGGTCACCCCTCCGACACAGGTGCCACACACAGCATAACACCAGAAGGTTCAAATCTCCGTACATCCCCGAACACACATATCATCATAACATATCACCAGCCATATCACAGCATAACTCCAAACGAAACCCGGCCCTATGGCGAGGTCTCGGGAACCGTAACACAGCATACAACCGAATTAATCATAGGGCGCACGAATCATAACCGGCCTGGGAACCGGTGAACGAAATCATAATAAGGGCACGAGCGGAGTCGTGAGCAAACAATGCAATTCACATATCAAAATACTTTTGCAAACATGAAAAAATCATATGTTGACTTATTAGTCAAAATAATTCGAACAATTAATCAAAACGGGGTTCATTTCACAAAAGTATTTCCAAAACGATAATTATGGTTCAAAATATAATTTAGGATATCGTGGCAATCAAAACATTAATTTACAATAGCCAAGTTCATAAACAAAAGTCTTTTGCCGAGGTTGTACAAAAATGAGCCTTATAGGGCAACCGAAAGAGTCTCGGAGTTAGCGGGCCCACCTCGGGTCAAGTCGAGGTGGCGAACATGAATTACGAACACTTGGGGTCTATGAAATCATACGTGAAAGTTTCGAAGCGATTCGAATACATTTACAAAAGTTTCGGACATTAGATCACTTTTTAACACAAATGAGAGTTTTATGCTTCAATTGAGTTGAATGAATAGTACCCAATTTCTAATTCGGATTTTCGAGAACAGAATGGCCTCCAGGGCTCCGATGCTGACCTAGTATACCTAGGACATGCCAAAAGAAGGAATGGGGTAGCCTTACATACCTTTCTCACTTCTTACGCTCGTTCAAACTCGATTCCCATTTCGCTCAGAATCTACAAATGGTCAAAGTTACCAATTAGGAATTTTCAAGACTTCAAGATTTCATTTAACTATGTATTTGTCTACCGAAATTTCGGCAGCACTTCCCCTATACATATAACATCCCCGAGGCTTAGCTCGGCTCAATACATCAACAACAACAACCCACAATACCAAAGACATCATCATTATCGCATTCAAGGTTATTCAAACACATTCCAATAATGTTCCAAGCAATATACATAAGTTCAAATGATCCATCACTTTCCACATTCCATCCGAAACGACAACAACTACGACGAACATACTAACTCGCATTGTTTCCTTCCAAATTCATTAACAACAACTTAAATTCTCATTCTAGAATCTTACTTTCACAATTATATAAAAATCATATAAGAAATCACATAATTTCCCATATCAACATACAACCAACTTCAATGCCAACTCACTTCGTTAAACCTTTCTTTACGTCATAAATGCCACAACGACACAACTAACAAGCTAAATAAAATTTAACTCACCACTCCCATGCCACCATGGCTCACGGCCACACACACTACTTCATACACACACACGGCCTTGTACACACTCACACCAATTTCATGATTCTCATCTAGTTCCAATCCTTACAACATATATATTTATTTCATAACACAAAAGGATAGATTTCTTACCTTTTTCTTCAAACTTCCACTTGCCAACACAAGCACTTCCTTGCCTTAAAAATTATACCATGTTGAAGAGCATCCTTGACTTAGTGGGAATACAACAAGAAAAAAAAATTGGAACAAGATTCATGGACTTGGGAATTTTTTTTTTTTCTTGAAGGGGGGCCGAACCCCCTCACTCTTGTTCTTGCTCTCTTTGTTTTTGTTTTGTTTCATGAAAGTTCCATGGATAATGATATATATATAATGATCTTCTTAATTAATTATCACATGGAAAAATTTCCATGGACTTGGGCTTGGCCATATGGCCGGCCACCCTATACTATTTGGGCCTTGATTTTTCTCTTATTTTTTTGAGCCCAATTCATTGTGGATTTTATTTGTAATTCCCGAAACTAATTCCTGAAATTCCAATTTCGCCCTTGGCCTTCTTCCGTATCTCCGCATCAATATTTTTCATGAATAACACACATATATGAAATAAAATCAAATATAGCCCTCATTTCCTACAAAGCAAGATTATTCCAAATTTTTCCGAATGCGCAAACACGGGATATAACACAACTGCAGTGGTGCGCGCGCGATACATAACATACCCGACCATATAAGCTCGGTATTACATAATAATCATACATAGACACATATACATAGGAGTTCATAAGCATCTTTGACGTCATTACTATAGTCATTCATTACATCTATCCCTAGAGGATTACTCATCATATAAGGAATTTAGTACAATCGTATCATATCGAGAATCACGAGCTTAGTAGCTTTTAAAGATAGAATCATTTGGAGGACATCATAGGCTAATAGAAGAACAGATATTTGGCCAAAGAACCATGCCTTATGAAAGAAGGGTTAGCCTTACATACCTCTTCATTCAACTATTCTATCACTTGCATGTTCTCCTTCAATGCTCACGTTTCTACCTTTATTAGAGATACTATCATTAGAAAATCGATAGCTTAGCATACACGACTAAAGCTAGAGAAAATTGGACAACATCTCCTTTATTTATACGACTTCCTCCAATCATATATCAACTCCCAAACATCAATAATAACATTCTCAACATCATAACAATAGTCTTTATTCACCTACATTATCCATATTCCTCCATTCACTTCCAATCATCCATATCCATGGTCATAGCACACTATTACATTCATTCATATACAATGTCTATCCCATGTTCTTAACATCATTTATAACATAACCATAATCACAACATATCAAGAATCATGACTCAATCCAAGCTATTACTAAAAATTGACACTATTCCCACATTCATGACCCTTTTTCTATATTCTTCTACAATCAAAGTGTTTCAACTTCTCAATACCTTAAACAACATAGAAATACCATAAAACGTATCTTAGATGGTGTAGGAAGGACCCTTGGGTGGAAACACTTCACTTGGATTCCTTGTCTTGGATGAACTTTAATGGGTTTCTTACACTTGATTCTCCTGGTTTGATGAAGTTGTTCACTAATGTCCCTTGAATTTTTGGTGGGAGAAGTGTAGAGAAATGTTCTAGAGAGTTCTAGAGAGAAGAGGTGTGAAGGAGAAATGAAATAAAATAACGTAGGACCCCTTATTAATAATACTCAAATCTGTCCCGCTCTAAATCTACGGACCAACATACGGTCCATATAAATTTCACTGACCGTATGTCTGGCCGTAGATTTGGTCCAGAGAGGCTAGCCATCTGGGCTGATTATAAGGTCAAACATACGGCCAGTATAATTTATACGGCCAGTATGTTGGACCGTATAATGCCCAGTTCTTCCGAACTCATTCTCGTCGACTCGTTTGATTTGCAATCCCTATGGAACCTTCTTAACACTTGTTTATCACCTCATTAACTATCTAAGGGACGTTATAACTCTTCTCCAAAACATCATTATGTCATCATTAACTTGTTACTCGTAAATCCTTTCCGATACATAACGTATGCCTTGCCTTCTCTTGGCAAACTTTCTCCTCTTACCTCGAATGTCTTTGAAATATCAATTAGGGTCATCAAATGTCATTCATTACTTATTGCAATACCGTATACTTCGTTCTCTTCATTAGTCTATTCACTGTGCATTAACAAAAAAAATTCTGAGGTGTAACATTCTTCCCCCCTTAAGAACATTCGTCCTCGAATGTTAAGTCCTCGGGGATTCCATAAAAATTTCGCCAGAGTTTTCCCTGTAATATGGCACTACCATCCTGTCACAATAGCTCATAATAACAATGCCTCACAAGACCACAACATAATAGCAATAGAGTTTGGCCACACACGACCCAAATGCATAAAAAGGAAGACATACATACCTTATGATATTGGCATCTCATCTTGGATCTCATCCGGGGCCTGAAATAAGTGCGGGCACTTGGATTTCATAAATTCTTCCGCTTCCCATGTCGTTTCTTCTCGGTTATTGTTTCTCTACAAAACCTTAACTGAGGCAATTATTTTGTTTCTAAGCCTCCGTAGTTGCCTATCTAATATGGCAATGGGTACCTCTTCATAAGTTAACTTTTCTGTCACTTGAACATCTTTTACTGGCACGATCCTAGTAGGATTTCCGACACATTTACGAAGCATGGAGACATGAAAAACTGGGTGAACTGACTCTAGATCGGGAAGTAGATCTAACTTGTAAGCCACTTTGCCTACCTTGCGCACAATCTCATAAGGCCCAATGTACTGGGGACTAAGCTTCCCCTTTTTGCCGAATCTCATAACGCCCTTCATTGGTGACACTTTTATGAATACCCAATCTTTAACTTGGAACTCTAAGTCCCTTCGACAATTATCCGCATAGGACTTTTGACGACTTTAGGTTGCTAATAGTCGACCTTGTATGAGCTTAACTATTTCTATGGCTTGCTGGACCAAGTCTGGCCCTATCAATTTAGTCTCTCCTGCTTCAGACCACCCAATTGGGGACCTACACTTTCGCCCATAGAAAGCCTCATACGGAGCCATTTGGATGCTAGAATGATAACTATTATTATAAGCAAATTCAATAAGTGGTAAGTGATCATCCCAATTACCTCCAAAATCTAACATACATGCCCGTAACATATCCTCGAGGTTCTGAATGGTACGTTCGACTTGTCCATCAGTCTGTGGCTGAAATTCCGTGCTAAGGCTCACTTGAGTCCCCAAACCCTCTTGGAAGGACTTCCAAAAATTAGCTGTAAACTGAGTGTCTCTATTAGAGATGATAGATACTGGGACACCATGAAGTCGCACTGTCTCTTTAACATAAAGCTTTGCATAATATTCTGCCACATATGTAGTTTTGACTGGTAAGAAAAGAGCTGACTTTGTGAGTCTCTCCATAATCACCCACATAGTGTCATACTTACGTCGAGAACGGGGTAAGCCTGTAATGAAGTCCATGTTAATTACTTCCCACTTCCAAGTTGGGATTTCCTTTTAATCTTCTTCCATAGCGCACACATATTCAAGTAACTTAACTTCGAAAATTTTTGGCAGAGTCTCCTCTGTAATTTTTACGATCATAAACCTACACACAACCCAGAAAACACATCTAATGCCTCACAGGGCACCCATAGAAGTTCATATGATACATAAATCACCCACATAAAATTTACCTCATATACGAATATTGGCAAGATAGGAAACATACCTTCCTGATTGACGAACTTCAATTCTTACCACTCATTTCAAAACATAAGCAATCAACTACTCATCACAAACAAAAACATTCGGGTTAAATTCAAGGATTTCATATCGTATAACTTAGCTCTACAGCACGATATAGGATAAGAAAGATGAGTAACCACCCTAAATGCCCTGTAGCCTCCTATTTATAAATGTGGCGCGCAACACACCATAAACAAGACTTCACTAGACACGACTTTGCAGACAATCCTTAGGATGAACTGCTCTGATACAACTTCTATCACGACCCAAACCGAAAGGCCTCGACTGACACCCAAGACCCTACTCGGCTGAGTGCCTTACTACCATTCTATTCATAAGTCACACCTTTTTGTGAACCTTTAAATTATGAAATGACGCTTCCGTCAAGTAAAACATGAAAACTTCTTAATAGAACTCCTTAATCCGGTTAGGGACTTCTCTTTTATCGTTCAGTCAAAGAAAACCTTAGTCACAATAAAATCTTTAAATCAATGCATCTGAACACATCGACCTATGTGGCTGTCTTACACAACTGCTGACATCTCGATGCAGTATCCACAGGACACTGTCAGCAAAGTCTCTAACATGAACTAAGATACCATACCATAGGTCGGAACAGAGCCCCGGCGTACGCATAATGCATATGACACATATATATTCATATGTACTCCGACTCGTCAATACTCCAAATAGAAATGGAGTTCACCAAACCAGCTAATAGTCCGGGAATATCCTATAGCGAGTGTCCTCTACTCATCTGTCTGCACCGGTGTGGCATGGAACACAGCGCCCCAGGCAAAGGACGTCAGTATGAATAATGTACCGAGTATGTAAGGCAGAAATAAAACAACATATCAAGATTCAAAGGATAAGAAGAATTTAGTCATCAACCTATACCCGTGAGTGTCGCTAAGGACCATGAGTATACATAATGTACTTTTGAAAACATGTATATATGTGTATGCACCTTTAACTATTTGGTACTTCGAGCTTCGCCCCGTCGGGCATCATATCATAATTACCCCATCGGGTAGCCCGGCACCTCAATCATCATATACCAGTTGATCAGGTAGTTTGCGTATATAACACCATAGCCTTTTCCCCTTCCCCATAAAATCATGATACATGACAATTTTTGTAAAACATCAAAAGACTCCCTTCGGAACAACTTCTAGCTCAAAATGGGAACTTCTTCCCCTTTTTCATTTGTCTCCTTCGAGACTTAAAAATAAAATATGAAATGCATATGCATAAAGAAACCTTATGAGTGTCCCCTTCAGGATTTAGGCATCGTTATGAAATCGCAAAACTTATGGATGCCCCTTCGGGACTTAGGAGGTCAAGGATACGAATATCCCTACAATGTCTAAGAATAGAGTCTTTGGAACTCGTTTGCTTGCTATGTTCATTCATATGATAAGGATCATACTAAAAAGAAAGAAAGGAATAGCCTTAACATACCTTTTTGGTCGCCTTAACTTTAACTACTCAACACTTGTCCTCCCAAGCTCGTAAATCTACATTCAAGAGAATTCATACTATTGTTAGGCTTATCGTCATATGCTTATCTTAAGCCTTCAAATTAAACCCTTTAGTATCTGCCCGAAATTCGGGCAGCATTTCCTCTCTAGAGTTAAGCTAAAACCATTTTAAGATTCCTTTGAAAACAACTCACAACTAATAACACAACATATCCAACTTATTGTCTTGTTACCACGTTTCCTTTTGATCTTCTTCCACAACGCACACATATTCAAGTAACTTTACTTCGGAAAATTTTGGCAGAGTCTCCTCTGTAATTTTTACGATCATAAACCTACACACAACCCAGAAAACACATCCAATGCCTCACTGGACAACCATAGAAGTTCATACGATACATAAATAACCCACATAAAATTTACCTCATATACGAATATTTGAAAGATAGGAAACATACCTTCCTGATCGACGAACTTCAATTCTTACCACTTATTTCAAAACATAAGCAATCAAGTACTCATCACAAACAAAAACATTCGGGTTAAATTCAAAGATTTGATATCTCATAACTTAGCTCTACAACACGATATAGGATAACAAAGAAGAGTACCCACCCTAAAAGCCCTGTAGCCTCCTATTTATAAATGTGGCGCGGAACACACCATAAACAAGACTTTACAAGACACAACTTTGAAGATAATCCTTAGGATGAACTGCTCTAATACCACGTCTATCAAAACCCAAACCGAAGGGCCGTGACTGACACCCAAGACCCTACTCGGCTGAGTGCCTTACTACCATTCTATTCATAAGTGACACCTTTTTGTGAACTTTTAAATTATTAAATGACGCTTCCGTCAAGTAAAACATGAAAACTTCTTAATAGAACTCCTTCATCCGGTCAGGGACTTCTCCGTTATCGTTCAGTCAACGAAAACCTTAGTCACAATAAAATCTTTAAATCAATGCATATGAACACATCGACCTATATGGCTGCCTTACACAACTGTTGACATCTCGACGCAGTATCCACAGGACACTGTCAGCAAAGTCTCCAACATGAACCAAGATACCATAACATAGGTCAGAACAGAGCCCCGGCGTACCCATAATGCATATGACACACAAATATTCATATGTACACCGACTCGGTAATACTCCCAATAGAAATGGAGTTCACCAAACTAGCTGATAGTTTGGGAATATCTTATAGCGAGTGTCCTTTACTCATCTGTCTGGACAGGTGTGGCATGAAACACAGCGCCCCAGGCAAAGGGATGTCAGTATGAATATGTACAGCGTATGTAAGCCAGAAACAAAATAACATATCATGATTCAAAGGGTAAGAAGAATGTAGGAGTCAACCTGTACCTGTGAGTGTCACTAAGGACCATGAATATACATAATGTACTTTTGAAAACATGTATATATGTGTATGCACCTTTACCTATTCGGTCCTTCGAGCTTCGCCCCGTCGGGCATCATATCATAATTGCCCCATCGGGCACCTCAATCGTCATATACCAGCTGATCAGGTAGTTTACGTATATAATGCCATAGCCCTTTCCCCTTCCCCGTAAAATCATGATACATGATAATTTTTGTAAAACATCAAAAGACTCCCTTCGGAACAACTTCTAGCTCAAAATGGGAACTTCTTCCCCTTTTTCATTTGTCTCCTTCGAGACTTAAAAATAAAATATGAAATGCGTATGCATATAGAAACCTTATGAGTGTCCCCTTCGGGATTTAGGCATCGTTATTGAAACGTAAAACTTATGGATGCCCCTTCGGGACTTAAGATGTCAAGGATACGAATATAAATACACTGTCTAAGAATAGAGTCTTTGGAACTCGTTTGCTTGCTATGTTAATTCATATGATAAGGATCATACTAAAATGAAAGAAAGGAAAAGCCTTAACATACCTTTTTGGTCGCCTTAACTTTAACTACTCAACACTTGTCCTCCAAAGCTCGTAAATCTACATTCAAGAGAATTCATACTATTGTTAGGCTTATCGTCATATGCTTATCTTAAGCCTTCAAATTAAACCTTTTAGAATCTGCCCGAAATTCGGGCAGCATTTCTCCTCTAGAATTAATCTAAAACCATTTTAAGATTCCTTTGAAAATAACTCACAACTAATAACACAACATATCCAACTTATTGTCTTGTGACCACGTTTCCTTTTGATCTTCTTCCACAGCGCATACATATTCAAGTAACTTAATTTCGATAAATTTTGGCAGAGTCTCCTCTGTAATTTTTACGATCATAAACCTACACACAACCCAGAAAACACATCCAATGCCTCACTGGGCAACCATAGAAGTTCATATGATACATAAATCACCCACATAAAATTTACCTTATATACGAATATTGGCAAGATAAGAAACATACCTTCCTGATCGACGAACTTCAATTCTTACCACTCATTTCAAAACATAAGCAATCAACTACTCATCACAAACAAAAACATTCGGGTTAAATTCAAAGATTTGATATCTCATAACTTAGCTCTACAGCACGATATAGGATAACAAAGAAGAGTACCCACCCTAAAAGCCCTGTAGCCTCCTATTTATAAATGTGGCGCAGAACACACCATAAACAAGACTTTACTAGACACGACTTTGAAGACAATCCTTAGGATGAACTGCCCTAATACCACTTCTATCACAACCCAAACCGAAGGGCCGTGACTGACACCCAAGACCCTACTCGGCTGAGTGCCTTACTACCATTCTATTCATAAGTCACACCTTTTTGTGAACCTTTAAATTATTAAATGACGCTTCCGTCAGGTAAGACATGAAAACTTCTTAATAGAACTCCTTCATCCGGTCAGGGACTTCTCCTTTATCGTTCAGTCAATGAAAACCTTTGTCACAATAAAATCTTTAAATCAATGCATATGAACACATCGACCTATGTGGCTGCCTTACACAACTGTTGACATCTCGACGCAGTATCCACAGGACACTGTCAGCAAAGTCTCCAACATGAACCAAGAAACCATAACATAGGTCAGAACAGAGCCCCGGCGTACCCATAATGCACATGACACACAAATATTCATATGTACACCGACTCGGCAATACTCCAAATAGAAATGGAGTTCACCAAACTAGCTGATAGTCTGGGAATATCCTATAGCGAGTGTCCTTTACTCATCTGTCTGGACCGATGTGGCATGAAACACAGCGCCCCAGGCAAAGGGACGTCAGTATGAATATGTACAGCGTATGTAAGGCAGAAACAAAATAACATATCATGATTCAAAGGGTAAGAAGAATGTAGGAGTCAACCTGTACCTGTGAGTGTCACTAAGGACCATGAATATACATAATGTACTTTTGAAAACATGTGTATATGTGTATGCACCTTTACCTATTCGGTCCTTCGAGCTTCGCCCCGTCGGGCATCATATCATAATTTCCCCATCGGGCAGCCCCTTCGGGCACCTCAATCGTCATATACCAGCTGATCAGATAGTTTACGTATATAACGCCATAGCCCTTTCCCCTTCCCCATAAAATCATGATACATGATAATTTTTGTAAAACATCAAAAGACTCCCTTCGGAACAACTTCTAGTTCAAAATGGGAACTTCTTCCCCTTTTTCATTTGTCTCCTTCGAGACTTAAAAATAAAATATGAAATGCGTATGCGTAAAGAAACTTTCTGAGTGTCCCCTTCGGGATTTAGGCATCGTTATTGAAACGTAAAACTTATGGATGCCCCTTCGGGACTTAAGATGTCAAGGATACGAATATCCATACACTGTCTAAGAATAGAGTCTTTGGAACTCGTGTGCTCGCTTTGTTCGTTCGTATGATAAGGATCACGCCAAAATGAAAGAAAGGAACAGCCTTAATATACCTTTTTGGTCGCTATAACTTTAACGACTCAACACTTGTCCTCCCAAGCTCGTAAATCTACATTCAAGAGAATTCATATTATTGTTAGGCTTATCGTCATATGCTTATCTTAAGCCTTCAAATTAAACCCCTTTAGAATCTGCTCGAAATTCGGGCAGCATTTCCCCTATATCTTCTACTCCCTCCAATCTTCAAAACAATTCCCAAAGCACAATAAAACACCAACAATTCCATAATCAAAAGATTACATTCATACTATACTCAATTCAATCCCAACACTTATTTTCATAATCAATCCATAACAACAACTTCATACAACCATTTATACACTTGTATATGATAATTCCTTAACATTATTATTATCCCTCATAATAAGATTATGCTAAAAAATACTAATAATTATAACTCAAGTCAATTCACAACTCAAGATATCATCAAATGCATATTTGAAATTTTCTTACAATTTTCTTCTCCTCAAATCTTAACATAATTACCAAACAAACACATAAACATGAAACTAATATGAAATCTTACCTTAAAATTCAAGAACACTTCAATTCCATGGTTTCTCCACCTTAAAAATACTCATCCAACTTCTTCAAGAAGAGGAGACAAGTATAGACCTTACTTGGAAACCCTTAACCACTTTAATATTCACTTTGATCCTTGGTTTAGGCTTGGAAATATGTTGGAATATATTTGGAGAAGTTTCTAGGACTTCCTAGGACTTTCTAGAACTTGGGGCTTTGCTAAAAATGAAATAAAAATTACCAAAATTGTCATATGGCCTTGTATGAATATATGTGCACATTGTGGAAGTTGGAAGAATGTTCTAGAGGATTTGGGATATGCTTAGAGAGGTTTGGATATTGGATGAATGTTGTGAAAAATTCTACCGAGTTGTGGAGGTGAAAAATGGAGAAAAATTGATGAAAAATAATGAGTTAGAGGGGTATTTATAGGTGTGTGGGTCGGGTTAGGCTCCATTGGGCCGAATTACTGGGCCTTAAGTGAGTTTCTAGAGAATTCGCGTAGATTCACAGGCTTCTAGTAGTCTGTCTTAAAACGCCCATAACTCCCTACTCCGATGTTGTATAGACGAACAGTTTATTGCGTTAGAAACTAGACTTCCTGAACTTCAATTTAGGCTTTAGTGTCACTTCAAAACTCCTGATATACTGGGAGATATACCCCTCTAAAGTTGACCAAAAATTTTTGTCCAAAATTCTGCAAACATTTTCCAAATTTTCGACATACTTATTTTCTTCGATTTGCTTGGTCCCGGAATCTTCTGAAACTCTCCATACATGATAGTTATCATTAATTATACTTGATAATGGTCATGTCCTTTGGTTCCAAGGTTGTCCTTCCCGGTTACTACTTACGAGATCGTAATTTATCCTTTACTTCATTGTTACGTACTTCACATGGCTTGTAACTTCCAAAACTTCATTGGACGTCTTCGATAATCAATTAATACCATGAAATACGTGGCATGCTCATGCTCTGAAAGTGCGAGGTGTAACAATCATAACCACCTTAGACCCGTCTCAGAGAATTCTGGGAATTGACCAACATGAAGAGGGATGGAGTTCCATAATCTGTAGAAAAAGAGCGAAGTGTATGGAAGACTAGACGAAAACAAGATAGTAGATGTGGCTAACCGTACAACGGAACACTCTAAAACCCAGAGCAGTAGAGTAAGACAGCGGAGAAGGGATTGAGATGAGAGAGTTGAAATCAGAAGGCAAAGTAGAAGGACTTCTGCATCAACCGCGCTTTGAGAAAACGCCAGTCTTAGAACAAGTATCTTGGAAATATCGGGTCAAGACCAGGATTATCGTGAAGGGAATCGAGCATGAATCAATAACAAGTTAAGACGCTTTAACCCGAGGAGCATTCAACCATGGATCTGACTATAACAAGTGTATTAGAGACCGCCAACCGAAGGAATAAGGTCATAATGAGGAGAAAGCTAAAAAGACCACACCATGAAAACACAATGGGAATTCTAAGGACAAGACCCTAATCGTGTAGGGCGGAAAACTATGGGTAAAGGTATTAAAGGTCGAAGTTGATCAAGAGAATCGCTCAAGCTATTCCAAACATAAGGAGTTATACGACATTGGAAATAGAGAGGCGCAGTGTAAGGAAGCATTCCATGACGTTCTTAGAAAATATTTGTTAAGGACTATATTACGGGTGGCAATACGAATGGGAGCGTGACACAAGACTTATTTGTTTTTCTACAGAATCTTTTGAAGCGACTCAACATACTTCAGCCGCGGTAAGGGATACAAATATTGCCAAGGACACGTAAGTAACAAGAGAATGGAATCTAATTTCTACTCCAAAACAAGGTTGAGAGCCCCAACCAGTCAGTCAGGAATGCAGAAAGGACTCAACACGTGACAAAGGCTTCGGCATTCCTCGAGTTCTAATCTTTGCTAAAGAAGATGCGAGAAGGAAATGGAAGTGGACGTGTTCTCAGAACACGAATAAGGTATAGGTTGAAAGAGAGGGTTAGCATTGTTGGATGAGATTGGAAGGGCCTTAAAATGATGTGTCGGCTCCGCTAATACCCTTGTTTGATACAAGGTATCCCACCCATCGACTAGGACTTGATTAGTGGTATGTCGGTCAGTTGCCACGTGAGAAAGGGAAAAGCTAAGTATAGTAGGTAATGAGCGCCCTATGCAAGGGTAAGCCATAAAGATAGTTTTGGTTAGCTAGTGGAATTCAAGTATGGATTAGTAAAAAAAGGTAAAGACACTCCTATAAGGGGGTGAGAGAAAAGAATAGGAAAGGCAGAATATAAATGTTACACCTCGCACTTTCGGAGCATGAGCATGCTACGTACTTCATCATATTAATGGAGTATCAGAGATGTCCCATGAAGTTTTGGAAGGTACAAGCCCTGGGAAGTACGTAAAAATGAAGTAAAGGATGAATTACGATCTCGTAAGTCGTAACCGGGAAGGACAACCGTCACAACCCGTCTAGGGGGCAGCGATGAGCGCCCGGTGCTAGCCCACCCGGGCACCCCTTAACTCACTCTTAAGCTTACATCTAGGTGAGCCACATAATTAAACGCATAATTCTACTCATTGATCATGCTAGTCCCATTGGACGACAATGCCTTTATATCATAATTGGCACTTATGCCACGTCGACGTACATGAGCCAACAAGGCTATCAAAATGACATACAAAATATAGGCCGACAAGGCCAGACATACCTAACCATATATACACGTGACTACGAGCCTCTAAGAAGTGTATAACATATTACATGAGCGGGACAGGACCCCGCTATTCCCATAATTATATACATAAAAGAATAAGTACCCAAAAGCTATGGCTCCGAATGAAATGGAGCTCTGCTATGGATCAAGTCTGTCTCCCTATGCACCTGCGGGCATGACGCAGCGTCCACAAACAAGAGGATGTCAGTATGAAGAATGTACTGAGTATGTAAAGCATGATCAATATCAATATAGAAGCATAAATAGCGTAGGATGGGAGATGGCAATATCATCGTCATATGCACTTACTTGTCTTTCATAGGAACTTTCCATTGCTAATACGTATTTGTGTACATACATCATTATCCGTATTCCATAATAGTACCCGTACCATATTTGTGCTCGTATTCGTATACATGCCCATATCATATTCATATTCACATCATATTCATATTCACATCATATACATAATCATATCATATACATAGCATTTACATAGCATACCCGACCACGTAGGATCTGTGTTTCATACGTATTTGGCCAACCAAGGCTCAAGGTTACTCATACCTGGCCCTACCAAGGCTTCAGGGTCAAAGTTACCTAACGTCTTTGTCACGACCCGTCTAGAGGGCCGCGACGAGCACCCGGTGCTAGCCCACCCGGGTACCCCTTAACTTGCACTTATACTTACATCTAGGTGAGCCACATAATTAAACATATAAATCTATTCATTCATTATACTAGTCCCATTGGATGACAATGCCTTTATATTATAATTGGCATCTATACCACATCAATGTACATGAGCCGACAAGGCTATCAAAATGATATACAAAATATAGACCGACAAGGCCAGACATATCTAACCATATACACCTGGCTACGAGCTTCTAAGAAGAATATAACATATCACATGAGCGGGACAGGACCCCGCTATGCCTATAATTATGTACACAAAGGAATAAGTAGCCGAAAGCCATGGCTCCGAATGAAATGGAGCTCTGCTATGTAATCTCTGAGAAAGCAGCTATGGATCAAGCCTGTCACCCTGTGCACCTGCGGGCATAACGCAGCATCCACAAACAAAAGGACGTCAGTAAGAAGAATGTACTGAGTATGTAAAGCATGATCAATACCAATATAGAGGCATAAATAGCAACATAAGAAATAGCATAGGATGTGAAATGGCAATATCAACGTCATACGCCCTTACTTGCCTTTCATAGGAACTTTCCATTTGCTAATGCGTATTTGTCAACATACATCATTATCCGTATTCATAATAGTACTTGTACCATATTTGTGCTCGTATTCGTATACATGCCCTTATTCACATTCGTATACATAGTCATATCATATTTGTATTCACATCATATACATAATCATATCATATATATAGCATTTACGTAGCATACCCGACCACGTAGGATCGGTGTTTCATACGTACTTGGCCACCCAAGGCTCAAGGTTACTCATACCTGGCCCTACCAAGGCTTCAAGGTTACATCTACCTGGCCTTACCACGGCGTCAGGGTCATATCTACCTGGCCCTACCAAAGCGTCAGGGTTATCCGTACCATCTGGAAAGGTGTGTGCGCATTTCGTAATCGTATACATACCTATTTACATATCATACCCTGCCTCATAAGCTTGGGATTCCATAATAGTCATACATAGAGACATATACATAATAGCTCATAAGCATCTTTACTATTTACATCATTATTACTATTATTGTCGTTCATCACATTTATCTTCATAGGCTTACTCGTCACACGAGGAACTTAGTACAATCATAATACATATCGAGGATCATGAGCTCTATAGCTGGAAAGATAGAATCATTTGAAGGATATCATGATCTTATAAGAGGTTTAGATGATTGGCCAAAGAACCATGCCTTATGAAAGAAGGGTTAGCCTTACATACCTTTTCCGATCAACTATTCTACACTTGGGCGTTCTCCTCCAATGCTAGTGTTTCTACCTTCATTAAAGTCATACTATCATTAGAATCGATAGCTAGCATATATGACTAAAGCTAGAGAAAATCGGACCGCATCTCCTTTATTTATACTACATTCCTCCAGAACATATATCAACTCCCAAATGTCAACGATACATTCTCAATACCATAACAATAGTCATTATTCATCCACATTATCCACATTTCTCAATTTGCTTTCGATCACTCACATCTATGGCTATAACACACGACTATGTCCATTCACGTACATTACTCATCTCATGTTCTCCACATCATTTATAACACATTTGCATCACAATACATCAAGACTCATAGCTCAATTCAAACTATTTCTCAAAATGACACTATTCCATATCCATGACCCATTTTACCATACCTTTCTACAATCCAAGTATTTCAACTCTTAAATATCTTAAACAATATAGAAATATCATGAATCTTACCTTACATGTTGTAGGAACAAGCCTTAGTTGATAATACTCCACTTGAGCAAAAACCCTAGTTTACCTCCATAAGATTTCTTGACTTTGAATGATCTCTGATGGTTTTCTTGCACTTGATTCACTTGGTTTATGTTGTTGATCACCAAATATCCCTGAATTCTTGTGGAATATATGTAGAGAGATGTTTTAGAGAGAAGGGGTGTGAAGTGGAAGTGAAATGAAATAACCTTGGTCCCTTTATTTAATGCACCAAAAATCTGCCCCGACCACTTATACGGACCAACATACGGTCTGTATAATTTATATGGACTGTATGTCTGGCCGTATATTTGGTCCAGAAACTTTTGGTTCTCTGGGCTGATTATACGGTCCCAAACATACGGACCGTATAGTTTATACGGCCAGTATGTTTGGCCGTATAACTCCCACTGGTTCCGAAGTCCGTTTCGTCGATTCGTTTGATCTCCAATCCTTATGGAACCTTATTAACACTTGTTCAACACTTCAATACCAATATAAGGGACGTCATACCACTTCTCCAAGACCTCATTAAGTCCTCATTAAACTGTTACTCGTATTTCCTTTCCGATACACATCGTAAGCCTTGCCTTATCTTAGCCAACTTTCTTGTCTTACATTGGGTGCCTTTGAAACTTCACTTAAGGTCATAAAACATTGTTTCTTACTTATGGAAATATCATATACTCGTACTCATCACTAGTTCATTCACTTGCGTACCAACGGAAGATTTTCTGAGGTGTAACAACAACCTTGGGGCCAAAGGACATGATCATTATCTAGTATGATTAATGATAAATATCATGTATGGAGAGTTTCAGAAGATTCCGGGACTAAGCAAATCGAAGAAAATAAGTTTGTGGAAAATGTGGAAAAAAGTTGGCAGAATTTTTGACAGAATTTTGGGTTAACTTTTGAGGGGTATATATGTGGGTATATCATGAGTTTTAATGTGTTTCAAAATCCTAAAATGAAGTTCGTCGAGTCTAGTTTCCAACACAATAAACCGTTCATCAATACGACTTCGGAGTAAGGAGTTATAGGCGTTTTAAAACACACAATCAGAGGAACCCGAACCTGGGCGGAAAATCCGGATAGTTTACTTAAAAGGCCCAACAATTTTGGCCCAATGGAGCCTAAGCCGACCCCACACACCTATAAATACCCCTCTAACTCATCATTTTCACCATTTTCTCATCCCCACACTTCCAAAGAGTTCTTGAGCGTTCTTAAGGGTTCCACAATCTTCCACAACCTTCCATAATCTTCCATAACCTTCCATAATCTTCCATAACCTTCCCCAGCCCTCTAGAACATTCTCCCAACTTCTACCCAGAAAATTTTGGCCCAAATCAAGTGGAAACAACCAAATCTTCCATCAAGAAGGTTGGTAACTACAAGAGTAGCAAGCCTATGGTATTGTATCATGATTGAGGGTGAAGTTAAACTGATTTAGCCATGGTTCTTGGGATGTATGAACTACATAAGGTATGTATAACACCCCTTTGGTTTTGTGTTAGCTTACTTTAATGTTGATAAAGTTGTTTGAGGCTAAATACCGCAATACTACATTGAAATAAGTTATGTAAAGCCACTATTTTGTAGGGGTTGTTTTGAATGTTTAAATATGACTTTTAATGGTTGTAAATGGTGGATTATAACCTGAATATATTGTCAGTACGGTTATTGCGATTATTCATGTGTTAGTTGGAAAAAAGTGAAAAGAAAATATATGAAATCCACAAATAAAAAGTAAAGGATGAGGCGTAGGAGTATGTATTGCTTTGGAATACATTTAAGGATATTTTGAACTAAAATATGATATGGTAAATATATGCATATTGTTATAAAGGGTTTGGACTAAATTATTAAAGGAGAGTTGGGTTTGAATGACGTTTGTTATTCGTTAAACAAGCTTGCCGCTCGATATGATCCTTAAAGTAATCAAAAAGGGTTATATTGGATTATATTGTAGTTGTTGCTATTGTAGATTGTTGTTGTTGTTGTTGGGTTGTTTGATGACCCTTAGTGGTTGTTGGGATGTAATATAAACAGGAGAGATGCTGCCAGAATTTTGATAGATTTTAAAAGAAATTAATTTGAAGACTTAAGATAAGCATATGATGATAAGCCTAACAGTGGTATGGATTCTCTTAAATATAGATTTTTGAGATTGGGAGGATAACCGTTAAATAGTTGAGGTTAAGGCGATGGAAAAGGTATGTTTGGGCTAGGCCCTTTCTTTCAAAAGACATGATTCCTATGTTATGATTCCATATATGTTTCCATAACCTTCTTACTTCAAAAAGTTAGAAGTTCATGATTCATACAAGCTTCTTTTGATACTAAAGATGAGATGTTTTCTATGATGAACATGATGATTATGATTTTAATTCTAGAAATTCTAAAGCTTATGGATTTGATGCTATTATGAGATTATTGAGCTTATTTGATGATTTTCTTGATTTCATTCGTTATTGTTGATCTCACCTTATAATAATTGTTCCTTCAAGGTGAGGTATAGCGATGATGATTGTTCCATAATATAAATCGGAGGTTACCGACCTTACGTAACTCCGATAGAGTCGTAGCTTTTATTTGGGCTCTCATGCACGCTACTTATATATATATATATATATATATATATATATATATATATATATATATATATATATATATATATATATATATATATATATATATATGGGGAAAGGTGAGGCGTTATATACGCATAACCACCTGATCAGTTGGTATACTATGATATCGTCCCGGATACGGGATGCCTGGACGCAGGATGCCTGGACGCGGGATATATGGGTAAATGGATCGGGCTGCATGTTCCATATAATATATATATGGATCGGGTTGTACGTTCCGCAACAATATAATATATTTATGGATCCGAATGAACGTTTCGCAGTACTATTATGTTATATATGTATGACAAATGGTTTTTTAAGAAAGCTAAGAATGCATGGTATCCACCTTATGAGGAAATCAGATGTACAGGTTATCTTTACCTCATGTTATGTTCCATATTTCTGATTATGTTATTATTCATGCCTTACATACTCATTACATTATTCGCACTGACGTCCTTTCTTGTGGATGCTGCGTTCATGCCCGCAGGTAGACAGGTAGATGGATCTGACCCATAGGTACTTTATCAGCGGATTCTCAGGAGCACTCCACTTACTTCAGAGCTGCAATCTATATGATATTGGTCTTTATGGTCACATGTATTCTATGTAGAGGCTCGTAGACATGTGTGTACAGTTAGACGTTTCATAACCCTTCTGGTTCATATTGTGTATAATATTTTAGTAGCCTTGTCGGCTGGTGATATTGGGTATAATTGTTGAAGATTACATAGAGATGTGTCGTTATATTGCGATATATGTCCTTACAGATTATGAGGTCCATGAGCTATCTTTATGGTCCACCTAGAAATGATTTTGAGATGTATGTTTAGAGGTTCTTGGTGTGTTAGCTCCGAGTTCCCATCATGGCCCTCTAGTTAGGTCATGACAATAAAGGTTAGGTAACCACCCGGAAGCGACGCAATATGGATAATGGAAGTAGAACGGCTATCGGGAAAAGACCTAGACATAGTTAAATGGTGGAGAGGTATATCCTGTAATTAAGAGGTAGAGACGCAATCCAGAAACATCATAAGCAGAAGATACCGGAGACAGGTATGCTGCGATTGCAATGTTATCCGATAAACGACCATGGACGCAGGTATAAGCTACTGTACGGATCACTGAATTCCAAGACAATAAAAGATTAGAAAGGTATATGATAAAAGGAGTACAACTAATCGCTGTCAAGAGCAGTGACAGTAGGATGATTAGGACAGCAATGGAATTCACCCCCCCCCCCCCCAAATCTCAAGTAACACCATTGCCTAAGAATTGAGCTCACTCGAGGAATAGCATGGTAAGGACCAATGATCAGATAAGGGAACGCGGGCAATGACTAAATAACCAAAGACTGAGACATCAGAGTAAGACAAACACTAAGTTGAAGTCCACAACCGCAAGAAATGAGGTTAGCGTAAAACCTACGCCCATTCAGAAGATGTCACACGAAGGACGATTAATGCAAAAAGGGCCTAAGATGAGAACGACAGTAAGTAGATGCCATCAGTAGCCAAGGGACTGGAAGAACCAGATATAGAATTTCCCAAGTATTAGCCAGATCCAAGAAGCATATTGTAACTTTTTCACCAAGAGCTGGCCAAGCGTTGTCGGCTACCCCCAGGGCAGGTATTAGATAAAGGACGAGGGAAGAAACTTTTTGAATAAACACGTAAGATTGATGTAAAGGTATGTAAGTTGGGAACGTTATTGCAAGAATTAAGGATAGTCATGAGGACTCTGAAGGCTGCATGAAGGAAAATACACCAATGAAAGAGTACCCCGTACCACACTAACTCAATGACAACAGGCAGTAATGAAGGATTAAAAGGTAAAAATAAGGACAAAGGAAGGCTGGGGAAGACTCTGAGGATAACCGAGTAAGTTCATTGATCATCAACCTTTTCTATCTATGCGTGAGGGTAAGTCCATTGATCATCAACCTTTTCCATCTTTGTGCGAGGGTGCAGACAAGGAAGAAAGGGACTCTAGGAGACAAATTATCAACAAGATAGACAGAGGATGTAGCGGAAACTAAATACAAGTTCAGAAGATGAGGATAAGATGGACGTCAAGTTCAAGTATACAGCGTTACCCCATAGTTAATCAACAAAAAGGAAAACAAGAGTTGGTAGATGGAAGACAAAGCATCGAGTTGTAAAGGTCTTGCTCGCAAAGATAACTTGGGTGGCAATGAAGACAAGAACATATGTTTGGGGACAGGCGAAGTACATACGGACACTATCAACAAATATGCCATAGTACGACGGACCGTAAAAAGAGAGGACCTCGTACTTTCAAGGGCTTATGGACGTACATGTATACACCGCACAACATGCCAAGTGCATGACAGATCCTAGGAAATCAGGAAGGACAAAAGTGACAAATGAGGTGTTAATACGGACAGAGAAAGAAAGGTTAGTTCAGGACAGCCGAAGGTTCTTGAGGACATCCACTCCAGACAACAAATTAGACTCTTTGGTTATAGCTGGTCAGAAGGTAGTAGCTAGAGGAGAAGACGTAGGATGTAAGGAGTAATGAAAAGAGGATCTAGATTCAAGAGATAATCGGCTGAGGAAGCATTCAGGAGAAGTGTTGGTGTATAAAAGCACGCTTAAGCCTAATATAGCTTCTGCCCCATGGAATGATATCGGATACAATTCTTGTAGGCTAATGAATTGATTGGGATATCAGATACAATTCTAGTTGAGTTCTTGTATCAAATCAAACTGCTTATACATAGCGGATACAATTCAAATACTTTCTTTATTGTCCTTTCACTTCTACCTTTCATGACTAGTAATCCTCTAGGCTAATGAATTGATGGGGATATCAGAATTCATTAGGCCCCTTATGGAGTGTCTGACTATACCATTAAAAGTTGATATTCCACACCACCCATTCCCACGACTCGTCATTTCATTAGCTTAGCTCATTTTGTCCCGTAATTCTTCTTAACTACTTATTTGCATCACAGCTATGCATCATAATCCTTCTAGTGTTCTGTTAGTTCTTGTTCTTATTGTGAAATCCTCACAAAGTACACCCTTTCCTTTCTTCTTTCGTCGAGTCTTCATCTTCATTTACGATACTACAACTTGTGCACACCTATATAGATATATATCTTGAATTTTCTCGGTTTTCTTCATGATTGCATCTTTGTATCTTCCACAGAACCATGGTCTTATAATTTCAATTTGTTTTCCCTTGGGCAAGCCTACTAATTCACTAACCTTCTCCCTGTCGTGGGCGGCCACATGATTCCCTTTAACCATTTCATTACACCTCCTCCTCTGTTTAGTCCTCATAGTTTCTTTTGTTTTCTTTTACTCGTAAAACACCTATTTCCATTAATCAACCTTTACTCTTAGGCTAGGAAACTTTGGAGTGTTTCATTACGAGTGTGATTTTTTTTTACGCTGAAAATCTCTTCTTGGGGTACTTTCTTCCCTTAAATAGGCATACCGATCATGGGTTCACATCCATTTTCCTAGTTAAATCTTAGGAGTTTAAAATTCCCTCGTCGCTCTCATAAGATATATTTATTTCTTCTAAAGGATGCACCTTTATCCACGTTTCTCTCCACTTCGTGATATCATAACTTTCTTTTTCCTAATGCTCCTTTTTCCATTGTTGGTGGCGTTACTGCTATCTGACTTTAGTTCTCGAGGAAACCCAATCCTGATTCTCTTTGTAGCGCTTGCTACCTCAATTTTGACATATATCACAATCAATATTTTTAACATGTCATAACATCAATCATAAGGGTGTGTATGATACTCGATGTACCCATTCGTGAATTATCTTTTTTCACCGCTTTTCAACACCTTTTTCTTGCGAGATATCCTATTACCATTTAATCTTATCCTAAATCCGTGGCTTTAATACATCTGCCCTCTCTTTTTGTCCAGCTGGCCAGAGAATTCTAATTGTAAAGCTCATATGCTCCTAATTTCCCTCGGCTATTCGGGTTTCTGATATTCTTTTTCCGTATGTCTAAATTTGTAAGCCTTGCTAGGAAACCTTCCTACGTCCTAATCATAACTCCTGGCGATATAACTTTACTTAAAAATCTTTACTCATACTTGTACCCTGCTTCTTTTTCTAAAATAATCAACCTCACATCATTTACTTTCTTGTAGCAATCGAATCGATCCTTGTGATATTTTATCTTCACTTGTACACCTACTCTCTTCTTTCCTTGCACATAACCCGACATCGCACCTAATTTCTCTATCGTCAAATAACCTTCACAACACCCATCTCAAGAAAATATGAGGTGAAGCCTTCTTATAAGGATTAGCTAGAAATAAACCACATGCTCCTAAGGTTGATACAATCTCTACTTCCTTCGTCGGCCACGCAACATCACATTTAGAAGTTATATGAACAATGTAGAAGACAATCATAATTACATTCCAACTTACCAATCCATTTCTCATTCTTGAGTTCAAGGTCATCATTAATACCCGAAGTGACTTGGCCATAATGATTCTCAGAATAGTACCAACTATCAAACACTCAGAACCCCCTTGAAGTCGAATGATTGGTGACTTCCAAATCCCAATGTAAACCCACATCATATAGGAAAGTCTAATAAACAAGTCTGTGTGCTTGTCATCAACCCGTCCTGATCTTATGTGTGTGTGTGTGTATATATATATATATATATATATATACTTTTACCGTAAAACTTTCCCCTACGCATTAACTTTCATTCCCTTATCAGTATCTCTTCATCATCTCTTACTCACCAATTTATAAATCGTAATACTGTATTTAAATTATTAGTGCCAACTTTCTTTACAGGCTTTCCCCGTTCTCGACGTAAGTATGATTCCATATGGGTGAATGTGGATAGACTCACAAAGTCAGCTTATTTCTTACTAGTCAGAATGACGTATGTGGTGGAAGATTATGCAAAGCTTTATGTTAAAGAGATAGTGCGACTTCATGGTGTCCCAGCATCTATTATCTCTTATAGAGGGACTCAATTTACAGCTAATTTTTGAAAGTCTTTCCAAGAGGGTTTAGGGACCCAAGTGAGCCTTAGCACGGTATTTCATCCGAAGACCGAGGGGCAAGTTGAGCGCACCATTCAGACTCTTGAAGATATGTTGCGGGCATGTATGTTAGATTTTGGAGGTAACTAGGATGATCATTTACCACTCATTGAATTTGCTTATAACAATAGTTATCATTCTAGCATTCAAATGGCACCGTATGAAGCGTTATATGGGAAAAAGTGTAGATCTCCAATTGGGTGGTTTGAAACAGGAGAGGCTAAATTGATAGGGCCAGACTTGGTCCAGCAAGACATAGAGAAAGTCAAGCTCATACAAGATCGGTTGTTAGCAGCCCAAAGTCGTCAGAAGTCCTATGCGGATAATCGTCAAAGAGACTTAGAGTTCC